>NC_060140.1:3397980-3631003 GCF_021461385.2 Schistocerca piceifrons | reverse complement strand
GTCACAGGAATGTTTCAAAGCATAGACAGTAAGGAGGGCCAGTCTTCTTGTACTTAAGTCGGCATTGTCCCCTATCTATTTAATTCCGATGCAGTTTCTGAGTTTCATCGTCAATAAGAAGGTCAGAGGGACACAGTAAACCTGAAGTGAAGCATCGGAATCTATAACTAGTGTCAAAGGAATGGTTCAAAACAGTCAACAAGAAGAGTCTGTCTTCTTGTACATAAGTCGGCAGTGTGCATTTTGTATTTAATTCCGATGCAATTTCTGTGTTTCATTGTCAATACGAAGGTCCAAGGGATACAGTAAATCTGAGGTGAAGCATCGGAATCTTTAACTTGTGTCACAGGAATGGTTCAAATCATTGACAGTAAGAAGAGTCAGTCTTCTTTTACTTAAGTCGGCATTGTGCCTTTTGTATCTAATGCCGATGCAATTTCTGTGTTTCATCGTCAATAAGAAGGTCAGAGGGATACAGTAAACCAGAAGTGAAGCAGCGGAATCTATAACTAGTGTCACAGGAATGGTTCAAAACATAGAAAGTAGGAAGAGTCAGTCTTCTTGTACTTAAGTCAGCATTGTGCCCTTTCTATTTAATTCCGATGCACTTTCTGTGTTTCATCGTCATTAAGAAGGTCCAAGGGATACAGTAAACCTGAAATGAAGCATCGGAATCTATAACTAGTGTCACAGGAATGTTTCAAAGTATAGACAGTAGGAAGAGTCAGTCTACATGTACTTAAGTCGGCATTGTGCCTTTTGTATTTAATTTCGATGCAATTTCTGTGTTTCATCGTCACTAAGAAGGTCAAAGGGATACTGTAAACCTGAAGTGAAGAATCGGAATCTATAACTCGTGTCACAGGAATGGTTCAAAACATTGTCAGTAAGAAGAGTCAGTCTTCTTGTACTTAAGTCGGCATTGTGCCTCTTGTATTTAATTCTGATGCAATTTCTGTGTTTCATCGTCAATAAGAAGGTCCAAGGGAAACAGTAAACCTAAAGTGAAGCATCGGAATCTATAACTAGTGTCACAGGAATGGTTCAAAACATAGACAGTAAGAAGAGTCAGTCTTCTTGTACTTAAGTCGACATTATGCCCTTTTCAATTTATTTCCGATGCAATTACTGTGTTTTTCGTCAATAAGAGGGTCAGAGGGATACAGTAAACCTGAAATGAAGCATCGGAATCTGTAACAAACGTCACAGGAATGGTTCAAAACTTAGATAGTATGAAGAGTCAGTCTTCTGGTACTTAAGTCGGCATTGTGCCCTTTTCGATTTAATTCCGAAGCAATTACTGTGTTTCAACGTCAATGAGAAAGTCAGAGGGATACAGTAAACCTGGAGTGAAGCATCGGAATCTCTAACTAGTGTCACAGGAATGGTTCAAAACATAGTCAGTAAGAAGAGTCAGTCTTCGTGTACTTAAGTCGGCATTGTGCCTTTTGTATTTAATTCCGATACAATTTCTGTGTTTCATAGGCAATAAGAAGGTCCAAGGGATACAGTAAACCTAGAGTGAAGCATCGGAATCTATAACTAGTGTCACAGGAATGGTTCAAAACATAGTCAGTAAGAATAGTCAGTCTTCTTGTACTTACGTCGTCATTGGGCCTTTTGTATTTAATTCCGAAGCAATATCTGTGTTTCATCGTCAATAAGAAGGTCAGAGGGATACAGTAAACCTGAAGTGAAGCATCGGAATCTGTAACTAGCGTCACAGGAATGGTTCAAATCATAGACAGTAAGAAGAGTCAGTCATCTAGTACTTAAGTCGGCGTTGTGCCATTTGTATTTAATTCCGATGCAATTTCTGTGTTTCATAGTCAATAAGAAGGTCCACGGGATACAGTAAACCTGAAGTGAAGCATCGGAATCTATAATTAGTGTCACAGGAATGGTTCAAAGCATAGACAGTAAGAAAGGTCAGTCTTCTTGTACTTAAGTCAGCATTGTGCCTTTTCTATTTAATTCCGATGCACTTTCTGTGTTTCATCGTCAATAAGAAGGTCCAAGGGATACAGTAAAAATGAAATGAAGCATCGGAATCTATAACTAGTGTCACAGGAATGGTTCAAAACATAGACAGTAAAAAGAGTCAGTCTTCTTGAACTTAAGTCGGCATTATGCCCTTTTCAATTTAATTCCGATGCAACTACTGTGTTTCATCGTCAATAAGAAGGTCAGAGGGATACAGTAAACCTGAAATGAAGTATCGGAATCTGTAACAAACGTCACAGGAATGGTTCAAAACTTAGATAGTATGAAGAGTCAGTCTTCTGGTACTTAAGTCGTCATTGTGCCTTTTATATTTAATTCCGATGCAGTTTCTGTGTTTTATCGTCAATAAGAAGGACCAAGAGGTACAGTAAACCTGAAATGAAGCATCGGAATCTGTAACTAAGGTCACAAGAATGTTTCAAATCATAGACAGTAGGATGAGTTAGTCTACATGTACTTAAGTCAGCATTGTGCCCTTTGTATTTAATTCCGATACAATTTCTGTGTTTCATAGTCACTAAGAAGGTCCAAGGGATACAGCAAACCTGAAGTGCAGCATCGGAATCTGTAACTACTGTCACAGCAATGGTTAAAATCATAGACAGTAAGAAGAGTCAGTCTTCTTGTACTTAAGTCGGCATTGTGCCCTTTTCAATTTAATTCCGATGCAATTACTGTGTTTCATAGTCAATAAGAAGGTCAGAGGGATACAGTTAACCTGAATAGAAGCATCGGAATCTCTAACTAGTGTCACAGGAATGGTTCAAAACATAGTCAGTAAGAAGAGTCAGTCTTCTTGTACTTAAGTCGGCATATTGCCTTTTGTATTTAATTCCGATACAATTTCTGTGTTTCATAGTCAATAAGATGGTCCAAGGGATACAGTAAACCTGAAGTGACGCATCGGAATCTGTAACTAGCGTCACAGGAATGGTTCAAAACATAGACAGTAAGAAGATACAGTCTTCTTGTACTTAAGTCGGCATTGTGCCTTTTCTATTTAATTCCGATGCAATTACTGTGTTTCATCGTCAGTAAGAAGGTCAGAGGGATACAGTAAACCTGAAGTGTAGCGGCGGAATCTATAACTAGTGTCACAGGAATGGTTCAAAGCATAGACTGTAAGAAAGGTCAGTCTTCTTGTACTTAAGTCGGCATTGTGCCTTTTGTATTTAATTCCGATGCAAATTCTGTGTTTCATCGTCAATAAAAAGGTCAGAGGGATACAGTGAACCTGAAGTGAAGCAGCGGAATCTATAACTAGTGTCACAGGAATGGTTCAAAGCATAGACAGTAAGAAAGGTCAGTCTTCTTGTACTTAAGTCGGCATTGTGCCTTTTGTATTTAATTCCGAAGCAATTTCTGTGTTTCATCGTCAATGAGAAGGTCCAAGGGATACAGTACACCTGACGTGAATCATCGGAATTAATAACTAGTGTCACAGGAATGGTTCAAACATAGTCAGTACGAAGAGTCAGTCTGCTTGTACGTAAGTCGGCATTGTGCCTTTTGTATCTAATTCCGATGCAATTTCTGTGTTTCATCGTCAATAAGAAGGTCAGAGGGATACAGTAAACCTAAATTGAAGAATCGGAATCTATAACTAGTGTCACAGGAATGTTTCAAAACATAGACAGTAAGGAGGGCCACTCTTCTTGTACTTAAGTCGGCATTGTCCCCTATCTATTTAATTCCGATGCAGTTTCTGAGTTTCATCGTCAATAAGAAGGTCAGAGGGACACAGTAAACCTGAAGTGAAGCATCGGAATCTATAACTAGTGTCAAAGGAATGGTTCAAAACAGCCAACAAGAAGAGTCTGTCTTCTTGTACATAAGTCGGCAGTGTGCATTTTGTATTTAATTCCGATGCAATTTCTGTGTTTCATTGTCAATAAGAAGGTCCAAGGGATACAGTAAATCTGAGGTGAAGCATCGGAATCTTTAACTTGTGTCACAGGAATGGTTCAAATCATTGACAGTAAGAAGAGTCAGTCTTCTTTTACTCAAGTCGGCATTGTGCCTTTTGTATCTAATTCCGATGCAATTTCTGTGTTTCATCGTCAATAAGAAGGTCAGAGGGATACAGTAAACCAGAAGTGAAGCAGCGGAATCTATAACTAGTGTCACAGGAATGGTTCAAAACATAGAAAGTAGGAAGAGTCAGTCTTCTTGTACTTAAGTCAGCATTGTGCCTTTTCTATTTAATTCCGATGCACTTTCTGTGTTTCATCGTCATTAAGAAGGTCCAAGGGATACAGTAAACCTGAAATGAAGCATCGGAATCTATAACTAGTGTCACAGGAATGTTTCAAAGTATAGACAGTAGGAAGAGTCAGTCTACATGTACTTAAGTCGGCATTGTGCCTTTTGTATTTAATTTCGATGCAATTTCTGTGTTTCATCGTCACTAAGAAGGTCAAAGGGATACTGTAAACCTGAAGTGAAGAATCGGAATCTATAACTCGTGTCACAGGAATGGTTCAAAACATTGTCAGTAAGAAGAGTCAGTCTTCTTGTACTTAAGTCGGCATTGTGCCTCTTGTATTTAATTCTGATGCAATTTCTGTGTTTCATCGTCAATAAGAAGGTCCAAGGGATACAGTAAACCTAAAGTGAAGCATCGGAATCTATAACTAGTGTCACAGGAATGGTTCAAAACATAGACAGTAAGAAGAGTCAGTCTTCTTGTACTTAAGTCAACATTATGCCCTTTTCAATTTATTTCCGATGCAATTACTGTGTTTCATCGTCAATAAGAGGGTCAGAGGGATACAGTAAACCTGAAATGAAGCATCGGAATCTGTAAAAAACGTCACAGGAATGGTTCAAAACTTAGATAGTATGAAGAGTCAGTCTTCTGGTACTTAAGTCGGCATTGTGCCCTTTTCGATTTAATTCCGAAGCAATTACTGTGTTTCAACGTCAATGAGAAAGTCAGAGGGATACAGTAAACCTGGAGTGAAGCATCGGAATCTCTAACTAGTGTCACAGGAATGGTTCAAAACATAGTCAGTAAGAAGAGTCAGTCTTCGTGTACTTAAGTCGGCATTGTGCCTTTTGTATTTAATTCCGATGCAATTTCTGTGTTTCATAGGCAATAAGAAGGTCCAAGGGATACAGTAAACCTAGAGTGAAGCATCGGAATCTATAACTAGTGTCACAGGAATGGTTCAAAACATAGTCAGTAAGAATAGTCAGTCTTCTTGTACTTACGTCGTCATTGGGCCTTTTGTATTTAATTCCGAAGCAATATCTGTGTTTCATCGTCAATAAGAAGGTCAGAGGGATACAGTAAACCTGAAGTGAAGCATCGGAATCTGTAACTAGCGTCACAGGAATGGTTCAAATCATAGACAGTAAGAAGAGTCAGTCATCTAGTACTTAAGTCGGCGTTGTGCCATTTGTATTTAATTCCGATGCAATTTCTGTGTTTCATAGTCAATAAGAAGGTCCACGGGATACAGTAAACCTGAAGTGAAGCATCGGAATCTATAATTAGTGTCACAGGAATGGTTCAAAGCATAGACAGTAAGAAAGGTCAGTCTTCTTGTACTTAAGTCAGCATTGTGCCTTTTCTATTTAATTCCGATGCACTTTCTGTGTTTCATCGTCAATAAGAAGGTCCAAGGGATACAGTAAAAATGAAATGAAGCATCGGAATCTATAACTAGTGTCACAGGAATGGTTCAAAACATAGACAGTAAAAAGAGTCAGTCTTCTTGTACTTAAGTCGGCATTATGCCCTTTTCAATTTAATTCCGATGCAACTACTGTGTTTCATCGTCAATAAGAAGGTCAGAGGGATACAGTAAACCTGAAATGAAGTATCGGAATCTGTAACAAACGTCACAGGAATGGTTCAAAACTTAGATAGTATGAAGAGTCAGTCTTCTGGTACTTAAGTCGGCATTGTGCCCTTTTCAATTTAATTCCGAAGCAATTACTGTGTTTCATCGCCAATAAGAAGGTCAGAGGATTACAGCGAACCTAAAGTGAAGCATCGGAATCTCTAACTAGTGTCACAGGAATGGTTCAAAACATAGTCAGTAAGAAGAGTCAGTCTTCTTGTACTTACGTCGGCATTGTGCCTTTTGTATTTATTTCCGAAGCAATATCTGTGTTTCATCGTCAATAAGAAGGTCCACGGGATACAGTAAACCTGAAGTGAAGTATTGGAATCTGTAACTAGCGTCACAGGAATGGTTCAAAACATAAACAGTAAGAAGAGTCAGTCATCTTGTACTTAAGTCGGCATTGTGCCATTTGTATTTAATTCCGATGCAATTTCTGTGTTTCATCGTCAATAAGAAGGACAGAGGGATACAGTAAACCTGAAGTGAAGCATCCGAATCTATAACTTGTGTCACAGGAATGGTTCAAAACAGTCAGTAAGAAGAGTCAGTCTTCTTTTACTTAAGTCGGCATTGTGCCTTTTGTATTTCATTCCGATGCAATTTCTGTGTTTCATCGTCAATAAGTAGGTCAGAGGGATACAGTAAAACTGAAGTGTAGCATCGGAATCAATAACTAGTATAACAGGAATGGTTCAAAACTTAGACAGTTAAATGAGTCAGTCTTCTTGCACTTAAGTCGGATTGTGCCTTTTGTATTTAAATTCCGATGCAATTTCTGTGTTTCATCGTCAATAAGAAGGTCCAAGGGATACAGTAAACCTGAAGTGAAGCATCGGAATCTATAACTAGTGTCACAGGAATGGTTCAAAGCATAGACAGTAAGAAAGGTCAGTCTTCTTGTACTTAAGTTGGCATTGTGCCTTTTGTATTTATTTCCGATGCAATTTCTGTGTTTCATCGTCAATAAGAAGGTCAGAGGGATACACTGAACTTGAAGAGAAGCATCGGAATCTATAACTAGTGTCACAGGAATGTTTCAAAATATAGACAGTAGGAAGAGTCAGTCTACATGTACTTAAGTCGGCATTTTGCCTTTTGTATTTTATTCCGATGCAATTTCTGTGTTTCATCGTCAATAAGAAGGTCAGAGGGATACAGTAAACCTGAAGTGAAGCATCGGAATCTTTAACTAGTGTCACAGGAATGATTCAAAACATAGACAGTAAGAAGAGTCAGTCTTCTTGTACTTAAGTCGGCATTGTGCCTTTTGTATATAATTCCGATGCAATTTCTGTGCTACATCGTCAATAAGAAGGTCAGCTGGATACAGTAAACCTGAAATGAAGCATCGGAATCGATTACTAGTGTCACAGGGATGGTTGAAACCATAGACAGTAAGAAGAGTCAGTGTTCTTGTACTTTAGTCGGCATTGTGCCTTTTGTATTTAATTAAGATGCAATTTCTGTGTTTCATCGTCAATAAGAAGGTGAAAGGGATACAGTAATCCTGAAGTGAAGCATCGGAATCTTTAACTAGTGTCACAGGAATCGTTCAAAACATAGACAGTAAGAAGAGTCAGTTTTCTTGTACTTATGTCGGCATTGTGCCTTTTGTATTTAATTCCAATGCAATTTCTGTGTTTCATCGTCAATAAGAAGGCCACAGGGATACAGTAAACTTGAAAAGAAGCAACAGATTCTATAACTAGTGTCACAAGAATGGTTCAAAACATAAACAGTAAGAAGAGTCAGTTTTCTTGTACTTAGGTCGGCAGTGTGCCTTTTGTATTTAATTCCGATGCAATTTCTGTGTTTCATCGTCAATAAGAACGTCAGAGGGATACAGTAAACCTGAAGTGAAGCATCGGAATCTATAACTAGTGTCACAGAATGGTTCAAAACATAGACAGTAAGAAGAGACAGTCTTCTTGTACTTGGGTCGGCATTGTGCCTTTTGTATTTAATTCCGATGCAATTTCTGTGTTTCATCGTCAATAAGAACGTCAGAGGGATACAGTAAACCTGACGTGAAGCATCGGAATCTATAACTAGTGTCACAGGAATTGTTCAAAACATAGACAGTAAGAAGAGTCACTCTACTTGTGCTTAAGTCGGCATTGTGCCTTTTGTATTTAATTCCGATGCTATTTACGTGTTTCATCGTCAATAAGTAGGTCAGAGGGATACAGTAAACCTGAAGTGAAGCTTCGGAATCTATAACTAGTGTAACAGCAATGGTTCGAATCATGGACAGTAGGAAGAGACAGTTTTCTTGTACGTAAGTCGGCATTGTGCCTTTTGTATTTAATTCCGATGCAATTTCTGCGTTTCATCGTCAATAAGAAGGTCACAGGGATACAAAAAACCTGAAATGAAGCAACGGAATTTATAACTAGTGTCACAGGAATGGTTCAAAACATAAACAGTAAGAAGAGTCAGTTTCTATGTACTTAGGTCGGCATTGTGCCTTCTGTATTTAATTCCGATGCAATTTCTGCGTTTCATCGTCAATAAGAAGGTCACAGGGATACAAAAAACCTGAAATGAAGCATCGGAATTTATAACTAGTGTCACCGGATTGGTTCAAAACATAGACAGTAAGAAGGGTCAGTCTTCGTGTACTTAAGTCGGCATTGTGCCTTCTGTATTTAATTCCGATGCAATATCTGTGTTTCTTCGTCAATAGGAAGGTCTGAGGGATACAGTAAACCTGAAGTGAAGCATCGGAATCTATAACTAGTGTCACAGGAATGGTTCAAACCATAGACAGTAAGATGGGTTAATGTTCTTGTCACGAAGTCGGCATTGTGCCTTTTGTATTTAATTAAGATGCAATTTCTGTGTTTCATCGTCAATAAGAAGGTCAGAGGGATACTGTAAACCTGAAGTGAAGCATCGAAACCTTTAACTAGTGTCACAGGAATGGTTCAAAACATAGACAATAAGAAGAGTCAGTCTTCTTGTACTTAAGTCGGCATTGTGCCTTTTGTATATAATTCCGACACAATTTCAGTGCTTCATCGTCAATAAGAAGGTCAGCTGGATACAGTAAACCTGAAGTGAAGCATCGGAATCTATAACTAGCGTCACAGGAATGGTTCAAACAAAGACAGTAAGAAGAGCCAGTCTTCTTGTACTTGAGCCGGCATTGTGCCTTTTGTATTTAATTCCGATGAATTTTCTGTGTTTGATCTTCAATAAGAAGGTCAGAGGGATACAGTAAACCTGAAGTGAAGCATCGGAATCTATTACTAGTGTCGCAGTAATGGTTAAACCACAGACAGTAAGAAGTGACAGTGTTCTTGTACTTAAGTCGGCATTGTGCCTTTTGTATTTAATTAAGATGCAATTTCTGTGTTTCATCATCAATAAGAAGGTGAAAGGGATACAGAAACCCTGAAGTGAAGCATCGGAATCTATAACTAGTGTCACAGGAATGGTTCAAAACATAGGCAGTAAGAAGAGTCAGTCCTCTTGTACTTAAGTCGGCATTGTGCCTTTTGTATTTAATTCCGATGCAATTTCTGTGTTTCATCGTCAATAAGAAGGTCAGAGGGATACAGTAAACCTGAAGTAAAGCATCGGAATCTCTAACTAGTGTCACAGGAATGGTTCAAAACATAGTCCGTAAGAAGAGTCAGTCTACTTGTACTTAAGTCGGCATTGTGCTTTTGTATTTAATTGCGATACTATTTTTGTGTTTCATGGTCACTAAGAAGGTCCAAGGGATACAGTAAACCCAGAGTGAAGCATCGGAATCTATAACTAGTGTCACAGGATTGGTTCGAAGCATAGACAGTAAGAAGAGTCAGTCTTCTTGTACTTAAGTCGGCATTGTGCATTATTCAATTTAATTCCGATGCAATTACTGTGTTTCATCGTCAATAAGAAGGTCAGAGGGATGCAGTAAACCTGAAGTGAAGCATCGGAATCTGTAACTAGCGTCACAGAAATCGTTCAAAACATAGACAGTAAGAAGAGTCAGTCTTCTTGTATTTAAGTCGGCATTGTGCCTTTTCTATTTAATTCGATGCAATTACTGTGTTTCATCGTCAGTAAGGAGGTCAGAGGGATACAGTAAACCTGAAGTGAAGCATCGGAATCAATAACTAGTGTCACAGGAATGGTTCAAAGCATAGACAGTAAGAAAGGTCAGTCTTCTTGTACTTAAGTCGGGATTGTGCCTTTTGTATTTAATTACGATGCAAATTCTGTGTTTCATCGCCAATAAGAAGGTCAGAGGGATACAGTAAACCTGAAGTGAAGCATCGGAATCTATAACTAGTCTCACAGGAATGGTTCAAAGCATAGACAGCAGGAAGAGTCAGTCTCCTTGTCCTTAAGTCGGCATTGTGCCTTAAGTATTTAACTCCGATGTACTATCTGTGTTTCATCGGCAATAAGAAGAACCAAGGGATACAGTAAACCTGAAATGAAGCATCGGAATCTATAACTGGTGTCACAGGAATGGTTAAAAACATAGTCAGTAAGAAAAGTCAGTCTTCTTGTACTTAAGTCGTCATTGTGCCTTTTATATTTAATTCCGATGCAGTTTCTGTGCTTTATCGTCAATAAGAAGGACCAAGAGATACAGTAAACCTGAAATGAAGCATCGGAATCTGTAACTAAGGTCACAAGAATGTTTCAAATCATAGACAGTAGGATGAGTCAGTCTACATGTACTTAAGTCAGCATTGTGCCCTTTGTATTTAATTCCGATACAATTTCTGTGTTTCATAGTCACTAAGAAGGTCCAAGGGATACAGCAAACCTGAAGTGCAGCATCGGAATCTGTAACTAGTGTCACAGGAATGGTTAAAATCATAGACAGTAAGAAGAGTCAGTCTTCTTGTACTTAAGTCGGCATTGTGCCCTTTTCAATTTAATTCCGATGCAATTACTGTGTTTCATAGTCAATAAGAAGGTCAGAGGGATACAGTTAACCTGAATAGAAGCATCGGAATCTCTAACTAGTGTCACAGGAATGGTTCAAAACATAGTCAGTAAGAAGAGTCAGTCTTCTTGTACTTAAGTCGGCATATTGCCTTTTGTATTTAATTCCGATACAATTTTTGTGTTTCATAGTCATTAAGAAGGTCCAAGGGATACAGTAAACCTGAAGTGACGCATCGGAATCTGTAACTAGCGTCACAGGAATGGTTCAAAACATAGACAGTAAGAAGAGTCAGTCTTCTTGTACTTAAGTCGGCATTGTGCCTTTTCTATTTAATTCCGATGCAATTACTGTGTTTCATCGTCAGTAAGAAGGTCAGAGGGATACAGTAAACCTGAAGTGAAGCGGCGGAATCTATAACTAGTGTCACAGGAATGGTTCAAAGCATAGACTGTAAGAAAGGTCAGTCTTCTTGTACTTAAGTCGGCATTGTGCCTTTTGTATTTGATTCCGATGCAAATTCTGTGTTTCATCGTCAATAAGAAGGTCAGAGGGATACAGTAAACCTGAAGTGAAGCATCGGAATCTATAACTAGTCTCACAGGAATGGTTCAAAGCATAGAGAGTAAGAAAGGTCAGTCTTCTTGTACTTATGTCGGCATTGAGAATTTTGTATTTCATTCCGATGCAATTTCCGTGTTTCATCGACAATAAGAAGGTCAGAGGGATACAGTGAACCTGAAGTGAAGCAGCGGAATCTATAACTAGTGTCACAGGAATGGTTCAAAGCATAGACAGTAAGAAAGGTCAGTCTTCTTGTACATAAGTCGGCATTGTGCCTTTTGTATTTACTTCCGAAGCAATTTCTGTGTTTCATCGTCAATGAGAAGGTCCAAGGGATACTGTACACCTGACGTGAATCATCGGAATTAATAACTAGTGTCACAGGAATGGTTCAAACATAGTCAGTACGAAGAGTCAGTCTGCTTGTACGTAAGTCGGCATTGTGCCTTTTGTATCTAATTCCGATGCAATTTCTGTGTTTCATCGTCAATAAGAAGGTCAGAGGGATACAGTAAACCTAAAGTGAAGAATCGGAATCTATAACTAGTGTCACAGGAATGTTTCAAAACATAGACAGTAAGGAGGGCCAGTCTTCTTGTACTTAAGTCGGCATTGTGCCCTATCTTTTTAATTCCGATGCAGTTTCTGAGTTTCATCGTCAATAAGAAGGTCAGATTGACACAGCAAACCTGAAGTGAAGCATCGGAATCTATAACTAGTGTCAAAGGAATGGTTCAAAACAGTCAACAAGAAGAGTCTGTCTTCTTGTACATAAGTCGGCAGTGTGCATTTTGTATTTAATTCCGATGCAATTTCTGTGTTTCATTGTCAATAAGAAGGTCCAAGGGATACAGTAAATCTGAGGTGAAGCATCGGAATCTTTAACTTGTGTCACAGGAATGGTTCAAATCATTGACAGTAAGAAGAGTCAGTCTTCTTTTACTTAAGTCGGCATTGTGCCTTTTGTATCTAATTCCGATGCAATTTCTGTGTTTCATCGTCAATAAGAAGGTCAGAGGGATACAGTAAACCAGAAGTGAAGCAGCGGAATCTATAACTAGTGTCACAGGAATGGTTCAAAACTTAGAAAGTAGGAAGAGTCAGTCTTCTTGTACTTAAGTCAGCATTGTGCCTTTTCTATTTAATTCCGATGCACTTTCTGTGTTTCATCGTCATTAAGAAGGTCCAAGGGAAACAGTAAACCTGAAATGAAGCATCGGAATCTATAACTAGTGTCACAGGAATGTTTCAAAGTATAGACAGTAGGAAGAGTCAGTCTACATGTACTTAAGTCGGCATTGTGCCTTTTGTATTTAATTCCGATGCAATTTCTGTGTTTCATCGTCACTAAGAAGGTCAAAGGGATACTGTAAACCTGAAGTGAAGAATCGGAATCTATAACTCGTGTCACAGGAATGGTTCAAAACATTGTCAGTAAGAAGAGTCAGTCTTCTTGTACTTAAGTCGGCATTGTGCCTCTTGTATTTATTTCCGATGCAATTTCTGTGTTTCATCGTCAATAAGAAGGTCCAAGGGATACAGTAAACCTAAAGTGAAGCATCGGAATCTATAACTAGTGTCACAGGAATGGTTCAAAACATAGACAGTAAGAAGAGTCAGTCTTCTTGTACTTAAGTCGACATTATGCCCTTTTCAATTTATTTCCGATGCAATTACTGTGTTTCATCGTCAATAAGAGGGTCAGAGGGATACAGTAAACCTGAAATGAAGCATCGGAATCTGTAACAAACGTCACAGGAATGGTTCAAAACTTAGATAGTATGAAGAGTCAGTCTTCTGGTACTTAAGTCGGCATTGTGCCCTTTTCGATTTAATTCCGAAGCAATTACTGTGTTTCAACGTCAATGAGAAAGTCAGAGGGATACAGTAAACCTGGAGTGAAGCATCGGAATCTCTAACTAGTGTCACAGGAATGGTTCAAAACATAGTCAGTAAGAAGAGTCAGTCTTCGTGTACTTAAGTCGGCATTGTGCCTTTTGTATTTAATTCCGATACAATTTCTGTGTTTCATAGGCAATAAGAAGGTCCAAGGGATACAGTAAACCTAGAGTGAAGCATCGGAATCTATAACTAGTGTCACAGGAATGGTTCAAAACATAGTCAGTAAGAATAGTCAGTCTTCTTGTACTTACGTCGTCATTGGGCCTTTTGTATTTAATTCCGAAGCAATATCTGTGTTTCATCGTCAATAAGAAGGTCAGAGGGATACAGTAAACCTGAAGTGAAGCATCGGAATCTGTAACTAGCGTCACAGGAATGGTTCGAATCATAGACAGTAAGAAGAGTCAGTCATCTAGTACTTAAGTCGGCATTGTGCAATTTGTATTTAATTCCGATGCAATTTCTGTGTTTCGTAGTCAATAAGAAGGTCCACGGGATACAGTAAACCTGAAGTGAAGCATCGGAATCTATAATTAGTGTCACAGGAATGGTTCAAAGCATAGACAGTAAGAAAGGTCAGTCTTCTTGTACTTAAGTCAGCATTGTGCCTTTTCTATTTAATTCCGATGCACTTTCTGTGTTTCATCGTCAATAAGAAGGTCCAAGGGATACAGTAAAAATGAAATGAAGCATCGGAATCTATAACTAGTGTCACAGGAATGGTTCAAAACATAGACAGTAAGAAGAGTCAGTCTTCTTGTACTTAAGACGGCATTATGCCCTTTTCAATTTAATTCCGATGCAACTACTGTGTTTCATCGTCAATAAGAAGGTCAGAGGGATACAGTAAACCTGAAATGAAGTATCGGAATCTGTAACAAACGTCACAGGAATGGTTCAAAACTTAGATAGTATGAAGAGTCAGTCTTCTGGTACTTAAGTCGGCATTGTGCCCTTTTCAATTTAATTCCGAAGCAATTACTGTGTTTCATCGCCAATAAGAAGGTCAGAGGATTACAGCGAACCTAAAGTGAAGCATCGGAATCTATAACTAGTTTCACAGGAATGGTTAAAACATAGACAGTAAGAAGAGTCAGTCTTCTTATACTTAAGTCGGCATTGTGCTTTTTCTATTTAATTCCGATGCGATTACTTTTGTTTCATCGTCAATATGATGGTCAGAGGGATATAGTAAAACTGAAGTGAAGCATCGGAATCTATAACTAGTGTCACAGGAATGGTTCCAAACATAGTCAGTAAGAAGAATCAGTCTTCTTGTACTTATGTCGGCATTGTGCCTTTTCCATTTAATTCCGATGCAATTTCTGTGTTTCATCGTCAATAAGAAGGTCCAAGGGGTACAGTACACCTGAAGTGAATCATCGGAATCAATAACTAGTGTCACAGGAATGGTTCAAGCATCTTCAGTACGAAGAGTCAGTCTGCTTGTACGTAAGTCGGCATTGTGCCTTTTGTATCTAATTCCGATGCAATTTCTGTGTTTCATCGTCAATAAGAAGGTCAGAGGGATACAGTAAACCTAAAGTGAAGAATCGGAATCTATAACTAGTGCCACAGGAATGTTTCAAAACATAGACAGTAAGAAGGGCCAGTCTTCTTGTACTTAAGTCGGCATTGTGCCTTATCTATTTAATTCCGATGCAATTTCTGAGTTTTATCGTCAATAAGAAGGTCAGAGGGATACAGTAAACCTGAAGTGAAGCATCGGAATCTATAACTAGTGTCACAGGAATGGTTCAAAACAGTCAATAAGATGAGTCAGTCTTCTTGTACATAAGTCGGCATTGTGCATTTTGTATTTAATTCCGATGCAATTTCTGTGTTTCATTGTCAATAAGAAGGTCCAAGGGATACAGTAAATCTGAGGTGAAGCATCGGAATCTATAACTTGTGTCACAGGAATGATTCAAAACATTGACAGTAAGAAGAGTCAGTCTTCTATTACTAAAGTCGCCATTGTGCCTTTTGTATTTCATTCCGATGCAATTTCTGTGTTTCATCGTCAATAAGAAGGTCTGAGGGATACAGTAAATCTGAAGTGTAGCATCGGAATCAATAACTAGCATCACAGGTATGGTTCAAATCTTAGACAGTTGGAAGAGTCAGTCTTTTTGTACTTAAGTCGGCATTGTGCCTTTTGTATTTAATTCCGATACAATTTCTGTGTTTCATCGTCAATAAGAAGGTCCAAGGCATACAGTAAACCTGAAGTGAAGCATCCGAATCTATAACTAGTGTCACAGGAATGGTTCAAAGCATAGACAGTAAGAAAGGTCAGTCTTCTTGTACTTCAGTCGGCATTGTGCCTTTTTTAATTAATTACGATGCAATTTCTTTGTTTCGTCGTCAATAAGAAGGTCAGAGGGATAAAGTAAACCAGAAGTGAAGCATCGGAATCTATAACTAGTGTCACAGGAATGGTTCAAAACATAGAAAGTAGGAAGAGTCAGTGTTCTTGTACTTAAGTCAGCACCGTGCCTTTTCTATATAATTCCGATGCATTTTCTGTGTTTCATCGTCAATAAGAAGGTCCAAGGGATACAGTAAACGTGAAATGAAGCATCGGAATCTATAACTAGTGGCACAGGAACGTTTCAAAGTATAGACAGTAGGAAGAGTCAGTCTACATGTACTTAAGTCGGCATTGTGCCTTTTGTATTTATTTCCGATGCAATATCTGTGTTTCATCGTCAATACGAAGGTCCAAGGGATACAGTAACCCTGAAGTGAAGCATCGGAATCTGTAACTAGCGTCACAGGAATGGTTCAAAACTTAGACAGTATGAAGAGTCAGTCTTCTTGTACTTCTGTCGGCATTGTGCCATTTCTTTTTAATTCCGATGCAATTTCTGTGTTTCATCGTCAATAAGAACGTCCAAGGGATACAGTAAACCTGAAGTGAAGCATCGGAATATATAACTAGTGTCACAGGAATGGATCAAAACATAGACAGTAGGAAGAGTGAGTCTTCTTGTACTTAAGTCGGCAATGTGCCTTTTCTATTTAATTCCGATGCAATTTCAGTGTTTCATCGTCAATAACAAGGTCAGAGGTATACAGTAAACCTGAAGTGAAGCATCAGAATCTGTAACTAATGTCACAGGAATGGTTCAAAGCATAGATAGTAAGAAGAGACTGTCTTCTTGTACTTAAGTCGGCATTGTGCCTTTTATTATAAATTGCGATGCAATTTCGTTGTTTCATCGTCAATGTGACGGTCCGAGTTATACAGTGAATCTGAAGCGAAGCATCGGAATCCATATCTAGTGTCACAGGAATGGTTCAAATCATAGTCAGTAGGAAGAATCAGTCTTCTTGTACTTAAGTCGGCATTGTGCCTTTTCTATTTAATTCCGATGCAATATCTGTGTTTCATCGTCAATAAGAAGGTCAGAGGGATACAGTAAACCTGAAGTGAAGCATCGGAATCTATAACTAGTGTCACAGGAATAGTTCCAAACATAGTCAGTAAGAAGAGTCAGTCTTCTTGTACTTAAGTCAGCATTGTGCCTTTTCTATTTAATTCCGATGCAATTTCTGTGTTTCATCGTCAATAAGAAGGTCCAAGGGATACAGTACACCTGAAGTGAATCATCGGAAACAATAACTAGTGTCACAGGAATAGTTCAAAACATAGTCAGTACGAAGAGTCAGTCTGCTTGTACGTAAGTCGGCATTGTGCCTTTTGTAGCTAATTCTGATGCAAATTCTGTGTTTCATCGTCAATAAGAAGGTCAGAGGGATACAGTAAACCTGAAGTGAAGAATCGGAATCTATAACTAGTGTGACAGGAATGGTTCAAAACATAGATAGTAACAAGAGTCAGTCTTCTGGTACTTAAGTCGGCATTGTGCATTTTCCATTAAATTCCGAAGCAATTTCTGTGTTTCATCGTGAAAAAGAAGGTCAATGGTATACAGTTAACCTGGAGTGAAGCATCGGAATCTATAAGTAGTGTCACAGGAGTGGTTAAAACATAGACAGTAAGAAGAGTCAGACTTCTTGTACTTAAGTCGGCATTGTGCTTTTTGTATTTAACTCCGATGCACTATCTTTGTTTCATCGTCAGTAAGAGGATCCATGTGATACAGTAAACCTGAAATGAAGCATCGGAATCTATAACAAGTGTCACAGGAATGGTTCAAAACATAGACAGTAGGAAGATTCATTCTACATGTACTTAAGTCGGCATCGTGCCTTTTGTATTTATTTCCGATGCAATTTCTGTGTTTCATCGTCAATAAGAGGGTCAGAGGGATACAGTAAACCTGAAGTGAAGCATCGGAATCTCTAACTAGTGCCACAGGAATGGTTCAAAGCATCGTCAGTAAGAAAAGTCAGTCTTCTTGTACTTAAGTCAGCATTGTGCGTTTTGTATTTATTTCCGATGCAATTTCTGTGTTTCATCGTCAATAAGAAGGTCCAAGGGATACAGTAAACCTGAAGTGCAGCATCGGAATCTATAACTAATGTCACAGGAATTGTTCAAAACATAGACAGTAGGAAGAGGCAGTCCTCTTGTACTTAAGTCGGCATTGTGCCTTTTGTATTTAATTCCGATGCTATTTCTGTCTTCGTCGTCAATACGAAGGCCCAAGGGATACAGTAAAACTAAAGTGAAGCATCGGAATCTATAACTAGTGTCACAGGAATGGTTCAAAACATAGACAAAAAGAAGAGTCAGTCTTCTTGTACTTAAGTCGGCATTGTGCCTTTCCTATTTAATTCCGATGCAATTTCTGTGTTTCATCGTCAATAAGAAGGTCCAAGGGATACAGTACAAATGTAGTGAATCATCGGAATCCATAATTAGTATCACAGGAATGGTTCAAACATAGTCAGTACGAAGAGTCTGTCTTCTTGTACGTAAGTCGGCATTGTGCCTTTTGTATTTAATTCCGAAGCAATTTCTGAGTTTCATCGTCAATAAGAAGGTCCAAGGGATACAGTAAACCTGAAGTGCAGCATCGGAATCTATAACTAGTGTCACAGGAATGGTTCAAAACATAGACAGTAGGAAGAGTCAGTCTTCTTGTACTTAAGTCGACAATGTGCCTTTTCTATTTAATTCCGATGCAATTTCTGTGTTTCATCGTCAATAAGAAGGTCAGAGGGATACAGTACACCTGAAGTGAATCATCGGAATCCATAACTAGTGTCACAGGAATGGTTCAAACATAGTCAGTACGAAGAGTCAGTCTTCTTGTACGTAAGTCGGCATTGTGCCTTTTGTATCTAATTCCGATGAAATTTCTGTGTTTCATCGTCAATAACAAGGTCAGAGGGATACAGTAAACCTGAAGTGAAGAATCCGAATCTATAACTAGTGTCACAGGCATGGTTCAAAACATAGACAGTAAGAAGTGTCAGTCTTCTTGTACTTAAGTCGGCATTGTGCTTTTTGTATTTAATTCCGATGCACTTTCTGAGTTTCATCGTCAATAAGAAGGTCCAAGGGATACAGTAAATCTGAGGTGAAGCATCGGAATCTATAACTTGTGTCACAGGAATGGTTCAAAACATTTACAGTTAGAAGAGTCAGTCTTCTTTTACTTAAGTCGGCATTGTGCCTTTTGTATTTCATTCCGATGCAATTTCTGTGTTTCATCGTCAATAAGAAGGTCAGGGGGATACAGTAAATCTGAAGTGTAGCATCGGAATCAATAACTAGTATCACAGAAAATGTTCAAAACTTAGACAACTGGAAGAGTCAGTCTTCTTGTACTTAAGTCGGCATTGTGCCTTTTGTATTTAATTCCGACGCAATTTCTGTGTTTCATCGTCAATAAGAAGGTCCAAGGGACACAGTAAACCTGAAATGAAGCATCGGATCTATAACTAGTGTCACAGGAATGGTTCAAACATAGTCAGTAAGAAGAGTCAGTCTTCTTGTACTTACGTCGGCATTGTGCCTTTTGTATTTAATTCCGAGCAATATCTGTGTTTCATCGTCAATAAGAAGGTCCAAGGGATACAGTAAACCAGAAGTGATGCATCGGAATCTGTAACTTTCGTCACAGGAATGCGTCAAAACATAGACAGTGAGAAGAGTCAGTCTTCTTGTACTTAAGTCGGCATTGTGCCTTTTCTATTAAATTCCGATGCAATTTCTGTGTTTCATCGTCAAAAAGAAGGTCAAAGTGATAGAGTAAACCTGGAGTGAAGCACCGGAATCTATAACTAGGATCACAGGAGTGGTTAAATCATAGACAGTAAGAAGAGTCAGTCTTCTTGTACTTAAGTCGGCATTGTGCCTTTTATATTTAATTCCGATGCGATTTCTTTGTTTCATCGTCAATATGAAGGTCAGCGTGATACAGTGAACCTGAAGTGAAGCATCGGAATCTATATCTAGTGTCATAGGAAGGGTTTAAAACACAGTCAGTAGGAAGAATCAGTCTTCTTGTACTTAAGTCGGCATTGTGCCTTTTCTATTTATTTCCGATGCAATATCTGTGTTTCATCGTCAATAAGAAGGTCAGAGGGATACAGTACACCTGAAGTGAATCATCGGAATCCATAACAAGTGTCACAGGAATGGTTCAAACATAGTCAGTACGAAGAGTCAGTCTTCTTGTACGTAAGTCTGCATTGTGCCTTTTGTATCTAATTCCGATGCAATTTCTGTGTTTCATCCTCAATAAGAAGGTCAGAGGGATACAGTAAACCTGAAGTGAAGAATCGGAATCTATAACTAGTGTCACAGGAATGGTTCAAAACATAAACAGTAATAAGGGTCAGTCTTCTTGTACTTAAGTCGGCATTGTGCCTTTTGTATTTAACTCCGATGAACTATCTGTGTTTCATCGTCAATAAGAAGATCCAAGGGATACAGTAAACCTGAAATGAAGTATCGGAATGTGTAACAAGTGTCACAGGAATGGTTCAAATCATAGACAGTGGGAAGATTCATTCTACATGTACTTAAGTCGGCATCGTGCCTCTTGTATTTATTTCCGATGCAATTTCTGTGTTTCATCGTCAATAAGATTGTCAGAGGGATACAGTAAACCTGATGTGAAGCATCGGAAACTATAACTAGTGGCACAGGAATGGTTCAAAACATAGTCAGTAAGTAGAGTCAAACTTCTTGTAGTTAAGTCGGCATTGTGCCTTTTGTATTTAATTCCGATGCAATTTCTGTGTTTCATCGTCAATAACAAGGTCCAAGGGATACAGTAAACCTGAAGTGAAGCATCGAAATCTATAACTAATGTTACAGGAATCGTTCAAAACATAGACAGTAGGAAGAGTCAGTCTTCTTGTACTTAAGTCGGCATTGTTCGTTTTGTATTTAGTTTCGATGCAATTTCTGTGTTTCATCGTCAATAAGAAGGTCCTAGTGATAGTGTAAACCTGAAGTGAAGCATCGGAATCTATAACTAGTGTCACAGGAATGGTTCAAAGCATAGTCAGTACGAAGAGTCAGTCTTCTTGCACTTAAGTCGGCATTGTGCCTTTTGTGTTTCATTCCGATACAATTTCTGTGTTTCATAGTTAATAAGAAAGTCCAAGAGATACCGTAAACCTGAAATGAAGTATCGGAATCTATAACTAAGGTCACAGGAATGTTTCAAAACATAGACAGTAGGAAGAGTCAGTCTTCTTGTACTTAAGTCGGCATTGTGCCCTTTTCAATTTAATTCTGACGCAATTACTGTGTTTCATCGTCAATAAGACGGTCAGAGGGATACAGTAAACCTGAAGTGAAGCATCGGAATCTCTAACTAGTGTCACAGGAATGGTTCAAAACATAGTCAGTAAGAAGAGTCAGTATTCTTGTACTTAAGTCAGCATTGTGAATTTTGTATTTAATTCCGATACAATTTCTGTGTTTCATAGTCAATAAGACGGTCCAAGGGATACAGTAAACCTAGAGTGAAGCATCGGAATCTCTAACTGGTGTTACAGGAATGGTTGAAACATAGTCAGTAAGAAGAGTCAGTCTTCTTGTACTTAAGTCGACAATGTGCCTTTTCTATTTAATTCCGATGCTTTTTCTGTGTTTCATCGTCAATAAGAAGGTAAGAGGTATACAGTAAACCTGAAGTGAAGCACCGGAATCTGTAACTAACGTCACAGAAATGGTTCAAAGTATAGATAGTAAGAAGAGTCAGTCTTCTGGTACTTAAGTCGGCATTGTGCGTATTCTATTAAATTCCGATGCAATTTCTGTGTTTCATCGTCAAAAAGAAGGTCAAAGGGATACAGTAAACCTGGAGTGAAGCATCGGAATCTATAACTAGGGTCACAGGAGTGGTTAAAACATAGACAGTAAGAAGAGTCAGTCTTCTTGTACTTAAGTCGGCATTGTGCCTTTTCTATTTAATTCCGATGCGATTTCTTTGTTTCATCGTCAATATGAAGGTCAGAGTGATACAGTGAACCCGAAGTGAAGCATCGGAATCTATATCTAGTGTCATGTGAATGGTTCAAAACATAGTCAGTAGGAAGAATCAGTCTTCTTGTACTTAAGTCGGCATTGTGCCTTTTCTATTTAATTCCGATGCAATATCTGTGTTTCATCGTCAATAAGAAGGTCAGAGGGATACAGTATACCTGAAGTGAATCATCGGAATCCATAACTAGTGTCACAGGAATGGTTCAAACATAGTCAGTACGAAGAGTCAGTCTTCTTGTACGTAAGACGGCATTGTGCCTTTTGTATCTAATTCCGATGCAATTTCTGAGTTTCATCGTCAATAAAAACGTCAGAGGGATACAGTAAACCTGAGGTGAAGCATCGGAATCCATAACTAGTGTCACCGGAATGGTTCAAGGCAGTCAGTGAGAAGAGTCAGTCTTCTTGTACTTAAGTCGGCATTGTGCCTTTTGTATTTAACTCCGATGCACTATCTGTGTTTCATCGGCAATAAGAAGGTCCAAGGGATACAGTAAACCTGAAGTGAAGCACCGGAATCTATAACTAGTGTCACAGGAATGGTTCAAAACATAGACAGTAAGAAGAGTCAGTCTTCTTGTACTTAAGTCGGCATTGTGTCTTTTGTATTTATTTCCGATACAATTTCTGTGTTTCATAGGCAATAAGAAGGTACAAGAGATACCGTAAACCTGAGATGAAGCATCGGAATCTATAACTAAGGTCACAGGAATGGTTCAAAACATAGACAGTAAGAAGAGTCAGTCTTCTTGTACTTAAGTCAGCATTGTGCCCTTTTCAATATAATTCCGATGCAATTACTGTGTTTCATCGTCAATAAGAAGGTCAGAGGGATACAGTAAACCTGAAGTGAAGAATCGGAATCTCTAACTAGTGTCACAGGAATGGTTCAAAACATAGTCAGCAAGAAGAGTCAGTATTCTTGTTTTTAAGTCAGCATTGTGCCTTTTGTATTTAATTCCGATACAATTTCTGTGTTTCATAGTCAATAAGAAGGTCCAAGGGATACAGTAAACCTAGAGTGAAGCATCGGAATCTCTAACTAGTGTCACAGGAATGGTTCAAACATAGTCAGTAAGAAGAGTCAGTCTTCTTGTACTTACGTCGGCATTGTGCCTTTTGTATTTAATTCCGTTGCAATTTCTGTGTTTCATCGTCAATAAGAAGGTCCAAGGGATACAGTAAACCTGAAGTGAACCATCGGAATCTATAACTAGTGTCACAGGAATGGTTCAAAACATAGACAGTAAGAAGAGTCAGTCTTCTTGTACTTAAGTCGGCATTATGCCCTTTCCAATTTATTTCCGATGCAATTACTGTGTTTCATCGTCAATAAGAAGTTCAGAGGGATACATTAAACCTGAAGTGAAGCATCGGAATCTCTAACTAGTGTCACAGGAATGGTTCAAAACATAGTCAGTAAGAAGAGTCAGTCTTCGTGTATTTAAGTCGGCATTGTGCCACTTGTATTTATTTCCGATGCAATATCTGTGTTTCATCGTCAATAAGAAGGTCCAAGGGATACAGTAACCCTGAAGTGAAGCATCGGAATCTGTAACTAGCGTCACAGGAATGGTTCAAAACATAGACAGTATGAAGAGTCAGTCTTCTTGTACTTCAGTCGGCATTGTGATATTTCTATTTAATTCCGATGCAATTTCTGTGTTTCATCGTCAATAAGAAGGTCAGATGGATACAGTAAACCTGAAGTGAAGCATCGGAATCAATATCTAGTGACACAGGAATGGTTTAAATCATAGTCAGTAAGAAGGGTCAGTCTTCTTGTACTTAAGTCGGCATTGTGCCTTTTCCATTTAATTCCGATGCTATTTCGGTGTTTCATCGTCAATAAGAACGTCCAAGGGATACAGTAAACCTGAAGTGAGGCATCGGAATCTATAACTAGTGTCACAGGAATGGTTCAAAACATAGACAGTAGGAAGAGTCGGTCTTCTTGTACTTAAGTCGGCAATGTGCCTTTTGTATTTAATTCCGATGCAATTTCTGTGTTTCATCGTCAATAAGAAGGTCAGAGGGAAACAGTAAACCTGAAGTGAAGCATCGGAATCAATAACTCGTGTCACAGGAATGGTTCAAAGCATTGTCAGTAAGAAGAGTCAGTCTTCTTGTACTTAAGAAGGCATTGTGCCTTTTGTATTTATTCCGATGCAATTTCTGTGTTTCATCGTCAATACGAAGGTCCAAGGGATACTGTAAACCAGAAGTGAAGCATCGGATTCTATAACTAGTGTCACAGGAATGGTTCCAAACATAGTCAGTAAGAAGAGTCAGTCTTCTTGTACTTAAGTCGGCATTGTGCCTTTTCTATTTAATTCCGATGCAATTTCTGTGTTTCATCGCCAATAAGAAGGTCCAAGGGATACAGTACACCTGAAGTGAATCATCGGAATCCATAATTAGTGTCACAGGAATGGTTCAAAGCATAGTCAGTACGAAGAGTCAGTCTTCTTGTACGTAAGTCGGCATTGTGCCTTTTGTATCTAATTCCGATGCAATTTATGTGTTTCATCGTCAATAAGAATTTCAGAGGGTACAGTAAATCTCAGGTGAAGCATCGGAATCTATAACTTGTGCCTCAGGAATGGTTCAAATCATCGACAGTAAGAAGAGTCAGTCTTCTTGTACTTAAGTCGGCATTGTGCCTTTTCTATTTAATTCCGATGCAATTTCTGTGTTTCATCGTCATAAAGAAGGTCAGACGGATACAGTAAACCTGAAGTGATGCATCGGAATCTATAACTAGTCTCACAGGAATGGTTCAAAACATAGACAGTAGGAAGAGTCAGTCTTCTTGTACTTAAGTCGGCATTGTGCCTTTTGTATTTAACTCCGATGCACTATCTGTGATTCATCGTCAATAAGAAGATCCATGTGATACAGTAAACCTGAAATGAAGCATCGGAATCTATAACAAGTGCCACAGGAATGGTTTAAAACATAGACAGTAGGAAGATTCATTCTACATGTACTTAAGTCGGCATCGTGCCTTTTGTATTTATTTCCGATGTAATTTCTCTGTTTCATCGTCAATAAGATGGTCCAAGGCATACAGTAAACCTGAAGTAAAGCATCGGAATCTGTAACTAGCGTCACAGGAATGGTTCAAAACATAGACAGTGAGAAGAGTCAGTCTTCTTGTACTTAAGTCGGCATTGTGCCTTTTGTATTTAATTCCGATGCAATTTCTGTGTTTCATCGGCAATAAGAAGGTCCAAGGGATACAGTAAACCTGAAGTGAAGCACCGGAATCTATAACTAGTGTCACAGGAATGGTTCAAAACATAGACAGTAAGAAGAGTCAGTCTTCTTGTACTTAAGTCGGCATTATGCCCGTTTCAATTTATTTCCGATGCAATTACTGTGTTTCAACGTCAATAAGAAGGTCACAGGGATACAGTAAACCTGAAGTGATGCATCGGAATCTCTAACTAGTGTCACAGGAATGGTTCAAAACATAGTCAGTAAGAAGAGTCAGTCTTCGTGTATTTAAGTCGGCATTCTGCCTCTTGTATTTATTTCCGATGCAATATCTGTGTTTCATCGTCCATAAGAAGGTCCAAGGGATACAGTAACCCTGAAGTGAAGCATCGGAATCTGTAACTAGCGTCACAGGAATGGTTCAAAACTTAGACAGTATGAAGAGTCAGTCTTCTTGTACTTCAGTCGGCATTGTGCCATTTCTATTTAATTCCGATGCAATTTCTGTGTTTCACCGTCAATAAGAAGGTCAGATGGATACAGTAAACCTGAAGTGAGGCATCGGAATCAATAACTAGTGCCACAGGAATGGTTCAAAGCATAGTCAGTAAGAAGAGTCAGTCTTCTTGTACTTAAGTCGGCATTGTGCCTTTTCTATTTAATTCCGATGCAATTTCTGTGTTTCATCGTCAATAACAACGTCCAAGAGATACAGTAAACCTGAAGTGAGGCATCGGAATCTATAACTAGTGTCACAGGAATGGTTCAAAACATAGACAGTAGGAAGAGTCGGTCTTCTTGTACTTAAGTCGGCAATGTGCCTTTTCTATTAAATTCCGATGCAATTTCTGTGTTTCATCGTCAAAAAGAAGGTCAAAGGGATACAGTAAACCAGAAGTTAAGCATCGGAATCTATAACTAGTGTCACAGGAATGGTTAAAAACATAGAAAGTAGGAAGAGTCAGTCCTCTTGTACTTAAGTCAGCAATGTGCCTTTTATATTTAATTCCGATGCAATTTCTGTGTTTCATCGTCAATAAGAAGATCAGAGGGATATAGTAAACCAGAAGTGAAGCGTCGGAATCTATAACTAGTGTCACAGGAATGGTTCAAAACATAGAAAGTAGGAAGAGTCAGTCTTCTTGTACTTAAATCAGCAATGTGCCTTTTCTATTTAATTCCGGTGCACGTTCTGTGTTTCATCGTCAATAAGAAGGTCCTAGTGATAGAGTAAATCTGAAGTGAAGCATCGGAATCTATAACTATTGCCACAGGAATGGTTCAAAACATAGTCAGTAAGAAGAGTCAGTCTTCTAGTACTTATGTCGGCATTGTGCCGCTTGTATTTAATTCCGATGCAATTTCTGTGTTTCTTCGTCAATAAGAAGGTCCAAGGGATACAGTAAACCTGAAGTGAAGCATCGGAATCTATAACTAATTTCGCAGGAATCGTTCAAAACGTAGACCGTAAGAAGAGTAAGTCTTCTAGTACTTAAGTCGGCATTGAGCCTTTTCTATTTAATGCCGATGCAATATCTGTGTTTCATCGTCTATAAGAAGGTCAGAGGGATACAGTAAACCTGAAGTGAAGCATCGGAATCTATAACTAGTGTCACAGGAATGATTCCAAACATAGTCAGTAAGAAGAGTCAGTCTTCTTGTACTTAAGTCGGCATTGTGCCTTTCTATTTAATTCCGAAGCAATTTCTGTGTTTCATCGTCAATAAGAAGGTCCTAGGGATACAGTACACCTGAAGTGAATCATCGAAATCTATAACTAGTGTCACAGGAGTAGTTCAAAACATAGTCAGTACGAAGAGTCAGTCTTCTTGTTCTTAAGTCGGCATTGTGCGTTTTGTATTTAATTCCGATGCAATTTCTGTGTTTCATCGTCAATAAGAACGTCCAAGGGATACAGTAATCCTGAAGTGAAGCATCGGAATCTATAACTAGTATCACAGGAATGGTTCAAAACATAGACAGTAGGAAGAGTCAGTCTTCTTGTCCTTAAGTCGCCATCGTGCCTCTTCTATTTAATTCCGATGCAATTTCTGTGTCTCATCGTCAATAAGAAGGTGAGAGGTATACAGTAAACCTGACGTGAAGCATCGCAATCTGTAACTTGCGTCACAGGAATGGTTCAAAACATAGATAGTAAGAAGAGTCAGTCTTCTTGTACATAAGACGGCATTGTGCCTTTTCTATTTACTCCCGATGCAATTTCTGTGTTTCATCGTCAAAAAGAATGTCAAAGGGATACAGTAAACCTGGAGTGAAGCATCGGAATCTATAACTAGTTTCACAGGTATGGTTCAAACATAGACAGTAAGAAGAGTCAGTCTTCTGGTACATAAGTCGGCATTGTGCCTTTTCAATTTAATTCCGATGCAATTTCTCTGTTTCATTGTCAATAAGAAGGTCAAGGGTACAGTAAACCTGAAGTGAAGCATCGGAATCTATAACTAGTGTCACAGGAATGCTTCAAAGCAGTCAGTAAGAAGAGTCAGTCATCTTGTACTTAAGACGGCATTGTGCCTTTTGTATTTAATTCCGATGCAATTTCTGTGTTTCATCGACAATAAGAAGGTCCAAGGGATACAGTAAATCTGATGTGAAGCATCGGAATCTATAATAAGTGTCTCAGGAATGGTTCGAATCATTGACAGTAAGAAGAGTCAGTCTTCTTGTACTTAAGTCGGCATTGTGCCTTTTCTATTTAATTCCGATGCAATTTCTGTGTTTCATCGTCAAAAAGAGGGTCAGACGGAGACAGTGAACATAAAGTGATGCATCGGATCTATAACTAGTCTCACAGGAATGGTTCAAAACATAGACAGTACGAAGAGTCAATCTTCTTGTCCTTAAGTCGGCATTGTGCCTTTTGTATTTAACTCCGATGCACTATCTGTGTTTCATCGTCAATACGAAGATCCATGTGATACAGTAAACCTGAAATGAAGCATCGGAATCTATAACAAGTGTCACAGGAATGGTTCAAAACATAGACAGTAGGAAGATTCATTCTACATGTACTTAAGTCGGCATCGTGTTTTTTGTATTTGTTTCCGATGCAATTTCTGTGTTTCATCGTCAATAAGAAGGTCCAAGGGATACAGTGAACCTGGAGTGAAGCGTCGGAATCTATAACTAATGTCACAGGAATCGTTCAAAACATAGACAGTAGGACGAGTCAGTCTTCTTGTACTTAAGTCGGCATTGTGCCTTTTGTATTTATTTCCGATGCAATTTCTGTGTTTCGTCGTCAATAAGATGGCCCAAGGGATACAGTAAACCTGAAGTGAAGCATCGGAGTCTATAACTAGTGTCCCAGGAATGATTCAAAACATAGACAAAAAGAAGAGTCAGTCTTCTTGTACTTATGTCGGCATAGTGCCTTTTGTATTTCAATCCGATGCAATTTCTGAGTTTCATCATCAATAAGAAGGTCAGAGGGATACAGTAAAACTGAAGTGAAGCATCGGAATCCATAACTAGTGTCACAGGAATAGTTCAAAGCATAGACAGTAAGAAAGGTCAGTCTTCTTGTACTTAAGTCGGCATTGTGCCTTTTGTATTTAATTCGGATGCAATATCTGTGTTTCATCGTCAATAAGAAGGTCAGAGGGATACAGTAAACGAGAAGTGAAGCATCTGAATATATAACTAGTGTCACAGGAATGGTTCCAAACATAGAAAGTAGGAAGAGTCAGTCTTCTTGTACTTAAGTCAGCAATGTGCCTTTTCTATTTAATTCCAATGCACGTTCTGTGTTTCATCGTCAATAAGAAGGTCCTAGTGATAGAGTAAATCTGAAGTGAAGCATCGGAATCTATAACTAGTGTCACAGGAATGGTTCAAAGCATAGTCAGTAAGAAGAGTCAGTCTTCTAGTACTTAAGTCGGCATTGTGCCGTTTGTATTTAATTCCGATGCAATTTCTGTGTTTCTTCGTCAATAAGAAGGGCCAAGGGATACAGTAAACCTGAAGGGAAGCATCGGAATCTATAACTAATGTCACAGGAATCGTTCAAAACATAGACAGTAAGAAGAGTCAGTCTTCTTGTACTTAAGTCGGCATTGAGCCTTTTCTATTTAATTCCGATGCAATATCTGTGTTTCATCGTCAATAAAAAGGTCTGAGGAATACAGTGAACCTGAAGTGAAGCATCGGAATCAATATGTAGTGCCACAGGAATGGTTCAAATCATAGTCAGTAAGAAGAGTCAGTCTTCTTGTACATAAGTAGGCATTGTGCCTTTTCAATTTAATTCTGCTGCAATATCTGTGTTTCATCGTCAATAAGAACGTCAGAGGGATACAGTAAACCTGAAGTGAAGCATCGGAATCTATAACTAGTGTCACAGGATAGGTTCCAAACATAGTCAGTAACAAGAGTCTGTCTTCTTGTACTTAAGTCGGCTTTGTGCCTTTTGTATCTAATTCCGATGCAATTTCTGTGTTTCATCGTCAATAAGAAGGTCGGAGGGATACAGTAAACCTGAAGTGAAGCATCGGAATCTATAACTAGTGTCACAGGAATGGTTAAAACCAGTCAGTAAGAAGAGACAGTCTTCTTGTACCTAAGTTGGCATTGTGCCTTTTGAATTTAATTCCGATGCAATTTCTGTGTTTCATCGTCAATAAGAAGGTCCAAGTGATACAGTAAATCTGAGGTGAAGCATCGGAATCTATAACTAGTGTCACAGGAATGGTTCAAATCATTGACAGTAGGAAGAGTCAGTCTTCTTGTACTTAAGTCGGCATTATGGATTTTCTATTTAATTCCGATGCAATTTCTGTGTTTCATCGTCAAAAAGAAGGTCAGATGGATACAGTAAACCTGAAGTGAAGCATCGGAATCTATAACTAGTCCCACAGGAATGGTTCAAAACATAGACAGTTGGAAGAGTCAATCTTCTTGTACTTAAGTCGGCATTGTGCCTTTTGAATTTAACTCCGATGCACTATCTGTGTTTCATCGTCAATAAGAAGATCCAAGGGATACAGTAAACCTGAAATGAAGCATCGGAATCTGTAACAAGTGTCACAGGAATGGTTCAAAACATAGACAGTAGGAAGAGACAGACTTCTTGTACTTAAGTCGGCATTGTGCCTATTGTATTTATTTCCGATGCAATTTCTGTGTTTCATCGTCAATAAGTAGGTCAGAGGGATACAGTTAACCTGAAGTGAAGCATCGGAATCTATAAGTAGTGTCACAGGAATGGTTCAAAGCATAGTCAGTAAGAAGAGTCAGTCTTCTAGTACTTAAGTCGGCATTGTGCCTTTTGTATTTAATTGCGATGCAATTTCTGTGTTTCGTCGTCAATAAGAAGGTCCAAGGGATACAGTAAACCTGAAGTGAAGCATCGGAATCTATAACTAGTGTCACAGGAATGGTTCAACACATAGACAAAAAGAAGAGTCAGTCTTCTTGTACTTAAGTCGGCGTTGTGCCTTTTGTATTTAATTCCGATGCAATTTCTGAGTTTCATCGTCAATAAGAAGGTCAGAGGGATACAGTAAACCTGAAGTAAAGCATCGAAATCTATAACTAGTGTCACAGGAATGGTTCAACCATAGACAAAAAGAAGAGTCAGTCTTCTTGTACTTAAGTCGGCGTTGTGCCTTTTGTATTTAATTCCGATGCAATTTCTGTGTTTCATCGTCAATACGAAGGTCCAACAGATACAGTAAACCTGAAGTGAAGCATCGGAATCTATAACTAGTGTCACAACAGTGGTTCAAAACATAGTCAGTAAGAAGAGACAGAACTCTTGTACTTATGTTGGCATTGTGCCTATTGTATTTAATTCCGATGCAATTTCTGTGTTTCATCGTCAATAAGAAGGTCAGAGGGATACAGTGATCCTGAAGTGAAGCATCGGTATCTATAACTAGTGTCACAGGACTGGTTCAAAACAGTCAGTAAGACGAGTCAGCCTTCTTGTACTTAAGTCAGCATTGTGCATTTTGTATTTAATTCCGATGCCATTTCTGTGTTTCATTGTCAATAAAAGTCCAAGGGATACAGTAAACCTGAAGTGAAGCATCGGAATCTATAACTAGTCTCACAGGAATGGTTCAAAACATAGACACTAAGAAGAGTCAGTTTTCTTGTACTTAAGTCGGCATTGTGCCTTTGTCAATTTAATTCCGATGCAAATTCTGTGTTTCGTTGTCAATAAGAAGGTCAGAGGGATACAGTAAACCCGAAGTGAAGCATCGGAATCTATAACTACTGTCACAGGAATGGTTCAAAGCATAGACCGTAGGAAGAGTCAGTCTTCTTGTACTTAAGTGGGCATTGTTCCTTTTGTATTAAATTCCGATGCAATTTCTGTGTTTCATCGTCAGTACGAAGGTCCAACGGATACAGTAAACCTCAAGTGAAGCATCGGAATCTATAACTAGTGTCACAGGAATGGTTCAAAACATAGTCAGTAAGAAGAGACAGTCCTCTTGTACTTATGTTGGCATTGTGCCTTTTGTATTTATTTCCGATGCAATTTCTGTGTTTCATCGTCAATAAGAAGGTCCAAGGGATACAGTACACCTGATGTGAATCATCGGAATCCATAAGTAGTGTCACAGGAATGGTTCAAAACATAGTCAGTACGAAGAGTCAGTCTTCTTGTACGTAAGTCCGCATTGTGCCTTTTGTATCTAATTCCGATGGAATTTCTGTGTTTCACCGTCAATAAGAAGGTCAGAGGGTACAGTAAACCTGAAGTGAAGCATCGGAATCTATAACTAGTGTCACAGGAATGGTTCAAAGCAGTCAGTAAGAAGAGACAGTCTTCTTGTACTTAAGTCGGCATTGTGCCTTTTCTATTTAATTCCGATGCAATTTCTGTGTTTCATCGTCAAATAGAAGGTCAGACGGATACAGTGAACCTGAAGTGATGCATCGGAATCTATAACTAGTCTCACAGGAATGGTTCAAAACATAGACACTAGGAAGAGTCAGTCTTCTTGTACTTAAGTCGGCATTGTGCCTTTTGTATTTAACTCCGATGCACTATCTGTGTTTCAACGTCAATAAGAAGATCCATGTGATACAGTAAACCTGAAATGAAGCATCGGAATCTATAACAAGTGTCACAGGAATGGTTCAAAACAAAGACAGTAGGAAGATTCATTCTACATGTACTATAGTCGGCATCGCGCCTTTTGTATTTGTTTCCGATGCAATTTCTGTGTTTCATCGTCAATAAGAAGGTCCAAGGGATACAGTGAACCTGGAGTGCAGCGTCGGAATCTATAACTAATGTCACAGGAATCGTTCAAAACATAGACAGTAGGACGAGTCAGTCTTCTTGTACTTAAGTCGGCATTGTGCCTTTTGTATTTATTTCCGATGCAATTTCTGTGTTTCGTCGTCAATAAGATGGCCCAAGAGATTCAGTAAACCTGAAGTGAAGCATCGGAGACTATAACTAGTGTCATAGGAATGGTTCAAAACATAGACAAAAAGAAGAGTCAGTCTTCTTGTACTTAAGTCGGCATTGTGCCTATTGTATTTAATTCCGATGCAATTTCTGAGTTTCATCATCAATAAGAAGGTCGGAGGGATACAGTAAACCTGAAGTGAAGCATCGGAATCTATAACTAGTGTCACAGGAATGGTTCAAAGCATAGACAGTAAGAAAGGTCAGTCTTCTTGTACTTAAGTCGGCATTGTGCCTTTTGTATTTAATTCGGATGCAATTTCTGTGTTTCATCGTCAATAAGAAGGTCAGAGGGATACAGTAAACGAGAAGTGAAGCATCTGAATCTATAGGTAGTGTCACAGGAATGGTTCAAAGCATAGAAAGTAGGAAGAGTCAGTCTTCTTGTACTTAAGTCAGCAATGTGCCTTTTCTATTTAATTCCGATGCACGTTCTGTGTTTCATCGTCAATAAGAAGGTCCTAGTGATAGAGTAAATCTGAAGTGAAGCATCGGAATCTATAACTAGTGTCACAGGAATGGTTCAAAACATAGTCAGTAAGAAGAGTCAGTCTTCTAGTACTTAAGTCGGCATTGTGCCGTTTGTATTTAATTCCGATGCAATTTCTGTGTTTCTTCGTCAATAAGAAGGTCCAAGGGATACAGTAAACCTGAAGTGAAGCATCGGAATCTATAACTAATGTCACAGGAATCGTTCAAAACATAGACAGTAAGAAGAATCAGTCTTCTTGTACTTAAGTCGGCATTGAGCCTTTACTATTTAATTCCGATGCAATATCTGTGTTTCATCGTCAATAAGAAGGTCAGAGGGATACAGTAAACCGGAAGTGAAGCATCGGAATCTATAACTAGTGATACAGGATAGGTTCCAAACATAGTCAGTAAGAAGAGTCTGTCTTCTTGTACTTAAGTCGGCATTGTGCCTTTTCTATTTAATTGCGATGAAATTTCTGTGTTTCATCGTAAATAAGAAGGTCCTAGGGATACAGTACACCTGAAGTGAATCATCGGAATCTATAACTAGTGTCACAGGAATAGGTCAAAACATAGTCAGTACGAAGAGTCAGTCTTCTTGTACTTAAGTCGGCATTGTGCGTTTTGTATTTAATTCCGATGCAATTTCTGTGTTTCATCGTCAATACGAACGCCCAAGGGATACAGTAAACCTGAAGTGAAGCATCGGAATCTATAACTAGTGTCATAGGAATGGTTCAAAACATAGACAGTGGGAAGAGTCAGTCTAATTGTACTTAAGTCGGCATTCTGCCTCTTCTATTTAATTCCGATGCAATTTCTGTGTTTCATCGTCAATAAGAAGGTCAGAGGTATACAGTAAACCTGACGTGAAGCATCGGAATCTGTAACTAATGTCACAGGAATGGTTCAAAACATTGACAGTAAGAAGGGTCAGTCTTCTTGTACATAAGTCGGCATTGTGCCTATTCAATTTAATTCCGATGCAATTTCTCTGTTTCATCGTCAATAAGAAGGTAAGAGGGTTACAGTAAATCTGAAGTGAAACATCGGAATCAATAACTAGTGTCACAGGAATGGTTCAAAACATAGTCAGTAAGAAGAGTCAGTCTTTTTGTACTTAAGTCGGCATTGTGCCTTTTCTATTTAATTCCGATGCAATGTCTGTGTTTCATCGTCAATAAGAAGGTCAGAGGGATACAGTAAACCTGAAGTGAAGCATCGAAATCTATAACTAGTGTCACATTAATGATTAAAAACAGTCAGTAAGAAGAGTCAGTCTTCTTGTACCTAAGTTGGCATTGTGCCTTTTGAATTTAATTCCGATGCAATTTCTGTGTTTCATCGTCAATAAGAAGGTCCAAGTGATACAGTAAATCTGAGGTGAAGCATCGGAATCTATAACTAGTGTCACAGGATTGGTTCCAAACATAGTCAGTAAGAAGAGTCAGTCTTCTAGTACTTAAGTCGGCATTGTGCCGTTTGTATTTAATTCCGATGCAATTTCTGTGTTTCTTCGTCAATAAGAAGGTCCAAGGGATACAGTAAACCTGAAGTGAAGCATCGGAATCTATAACTAATGTCACAGGAATCGTTCAAAACATAGACAGTAAGAAGAATCAGTCTTCTTGTACTTAAGTCGGCATTGAGCCTTTACTATTTAATTCCGATGCAATTTCTGTGTTTCATCGTCAATAAGAAGGTCAGAGGGATACAGTAAACGAGAAGTGAAGCATCTGAATCTATAACTAGTGTCACAGGAATGGTTGAAAACATAGAAAGTAGGAAGTGTCAGTCTTCTTGTACTTAAGTCAGCAATGTGCCTTTTCTATTTAATTCCGATGCACGTTCTGTGTTTCATCGTCAATAAGAAGGTCTTAGTGATAGAGTAAATCTGAAGTGAAGCATCGGAATCTATAACTAGTGTCACAGGAATGGTTCAAAACATAGTCAGTAAGAAGAGTCAGTCTTCTAGTACTTAAGTCGGCATTGTGCCGTTTGTATTTAATTCCGATGCAATTTCTGTGTTTCTTCGTCAATAAGAAGGTCCAAGGGATACAGTAAACCTGAAGTGAAGCATCGGAATCTATAACTAATGTCACAGGAATCGTTCAAAACATAGACAGTAAGAAGAATCAGTCTTCTTGTACTTAAGTCGGCATTGAGCCTTTTCTATTTACTTCCGATGCAATATCTGTGTTTCATCGTCAATAAGAAGGTCAGAGGGATACAGTGAACCTGAAGTGAAGAATCGGAATCAATATGTAGTGTCACAGGAATGGTTCAAAACATAGTCAGTAAAAAGAGTCAGTCTTCTAGTACTTAAGTCGGCATTGTGCCGTTTGTATTTAATTCCGATGCAATTTCTGTGTTTCTTCGTCAATAAGAAGGTCCAAGGGATACAGTAAACCTGAAGTGAAGCATCGGAATCTATAACTAATGTCACAGGAATCGTTCAAAACATAGACAGTAAGAAGAATCAGTCTTCTTGTACTTAAGTCGGCATTGAGCCTTTACTATTTAATTCCGATGCAATTTCTGTGTTTCATCGTCAATAAGAAGGTCAGGGGGATACAGTAAACGAGAAGTGAAGCATCTGAATCTATAACTAGTGTCACAGGAATGGTTGAAAACATAGAAAGTAGGAAGTGTCAGTCTTCTTGTACTTAAGTCAGCAATGTGCCTTTTCTATTTAATTCCGATGCACGTTCTGTGTTTCATCGTCAATAAGAAGGTCTTAGTGATAGAGTAAATCTGAAGTGAAGCATCGGAATCTATAACTAGTGTCACAGGAATGGTTCAAAACATAGTCAGTAAGAAGAGTCAGTCTTCTAGTACTTAAGTCGGCATTGTGCCGTTTGTATTTAATTCCGATGCAATTTCTGTGTTTCTTCGTCAATAAGAAGGTCCAAGGGATACAGTAAACCTGAAGTGAAGCATCGGAATCTATAACTAATGTCACAGGAATCGTTCAAAACATAGACAGTAAGAAGAATCAGTCTTCTTGTACTTAAGTCGGCATTGAGCCTTTTCTATTTAATTCCGATGCAATATCTGTGTTTCATCGTCAATATGAAGGTTAGAGGGATACAGTAAACCTGAAGTGAAGCATCGGAATCTATAACTAGTGATACAGGATAGGTTCCAAACATAGTCAGTAAGAAGAGTCTGTCTTCTTGTACTAAGTCGGCATTGTGCCTTTTCTATTTAATTCCGATGAAATTTCTGTGTTTCATCGTAAATAAGAAGGTCCTAGGGATACAGTACACCTGAAGTGAATCATCGGAATCTATAACTAGTGTCACAGGAATATGTCAAAACATAGTCAGTACGAAGAGTCAGTCTTCTTGTACTTAAGTCGGCATTGTGCGTTTTGTATTTAATTCCGATTCAATTTCTGTGTTTCATCGTCAATATGAAGGTCAGAGGTATACAGTAAACCTGACGTGAAGCATCGGAATCTGTAACTAATGTCACAGGAATGGTTCAAAGCATTGACAGTAAGAAGGGTCAGTCTTCTTGTACATAAGTCGGCATTGTGCCTTTTCAATTTAATTCCGATGCAATTTCTCTGTTTCATCGTCAATAAGAAGGTCAGAGGGTTACAGTAAATCTGAAGTGAAACATCGGAATCAATAACTAGTGTCACAGGAATGGTTCAAAGCATAGTCAGTAAGAAGAGTCAGTCTTCTTGTACTTAAGTCGGCATTGTGCCTTTTCTATTTAATTCCGATGCAATGTCTGTGTTTCATCGTCAATAAGAAGGTCAGAGGGATACAGTAAACCTGAAGTGAAGCATCGGAATCTGTAACTAGTGTCACAGGAATGGTTCCAAACATAGTCAGTAAGTAGAGTCAGTCTTCTTGTACTTAAGTCGGCATTGTGCCTTTTCTATTTAATTCCGAAGCCATTTCTGTGTTTCATCGTCAATAAGAAGGTCCTAGAGATACAGTACACCTGAAGTGAATCGTCGGAATCTATAACTAGTGTCACAGGAATAGTTCAAAGCATAGTCAGTACGAAGAGTCAGTCTTCTTGTACTTAAGTCGGCATTGTGCCTTTTGTATCTAATTCCGATGCAATTTCTGTGTTTCGTCGTCAATAAGAAGGTCAGAGGGATACAGTAAACCTGAAGTGAAGCATCGAAATCTATAACTAGTGTCACATTAATGATTAAAAACAGTCAGTAAGAAGAGTCAGTCTTCTTGTACCTAAGTTGGCATTGTGCCTTTTGAATTTAATTCCGATGCAATTTCTGTGTTTCATCGTCAATAAGAAGGTCCAAGCGATACAGTAAATCTGAGGTGAAGCATCGGAATCTATAACTAGTGTCACAGGAATGGTACAAAACATTGACAGTAGGAAGAGTCAGTCTTCTTGTACTTAAGTCGGCATTATGGATTTTCTATTTAATTCCGATGCAATTTCTGTGTTTCATCGTCACAAAGAAGGTCAGAGGGACACAGTAAACCTGAAGTGAAGCATCGGAATCTATAACTAGTCTCACAGGAATGGTTCTAAACATAGACAGTAGGAAGAGTCAATCTTCATGTACTTAAGTCGGCATTGTGCTTTTTGTATTTAACTCCGACGCACTATTTGTGTTTCATCGTCAATAAGAAGATCCAAGGGATACAGTAAACCTGAAATGAAGCATCAGAATCTGTAACAAGTGTCACAGGAATGGTTCAAAACATAGACAGTAGGAAGAGTCAGTCTTCTTGTACTTAAGTCGGCATTGTGCCTCTTGTATTTACTTCCGATGCAATTTCTGTGTTTCGTCGTCAATAAGAAGGTCCAAGGGATACAGTAAACCTGAAGTGAAGCATCGGAATCTACAACTAGTGTCACAGGAATCGTTCAAAACATAGACAAAAAGAAGAGTCATTCTTCTTGTACTTAAGTCGGCATTGTGCCTTTTGTATTTACTTCCGATGCAATTTCTGAGTTTCATCGTCAATAAGAAGGTCAGAGGGATACAGTAAACCTGAAGTGAAGCATCGGAATCTATAACTAGTGTCACAGGAATGGTTCAAACATTGCCTTTTCTATTTAATTCCGATGCAATATCTGTGTTTCATCGTCAACTAGAAGGACAGAGGGATACAGTATACCTGAAGTGAAGCATCGGAATCTATAACTAGTGTCACAGGAATGGTTCCAAACATAGTCAGTAAGAAGAGTCAGTCTTCTTGTACTTAAGTCGGCATTGTGCCTTTTCTATTTAATTCCGATGCAATTTCTGTGTTTCATCGTCAATAAGAAAGTCCAAGGGATACAGTACACCTGAAGTGAATCATCGGAATCTATAACTAGTGTCACAGGAATGGTTCAAAACATAGTCAGTACGAAGAGCCAGTCTTCTTGTACTTAAGTCGGCATTGTGCCTTTTGTATCTAATTCCGGTGCAATATCTGTGTTTCATCGTCAATAAGAAGGTCAGAGGGATACAGTAAACCTGAAGTGAAGCATCGGAATCTATAACTAGTGTCACAGGAATGGTTCAAAACATAGACGGTAAGAGGGGTCAGTCTTCTTGTACTCAAGTCGGCATTGTGCATTTTGTATTTAATTCCGATGCAATTTCTGTTTTTCGTCGTCAATAAGAAGCTCCAAGGGATACAGTAAACCAGAAGTAAAGCATCGGAATCTATAACTAGAGTCACAGGAATGGTTCAAAACATAGACAAAAAGAAGAATCAGTCTTCTTGTACTTAAATCGGCATTGTGTCTTTTGTGTTTAATTCCAATGCAATTTCTGAGTTTCATCGTCAATAAGAAGGTCAGAGGAATACAGCAAACCTGAAGTGAAGCATCGGAATCTCTAACTAGTGCCACAGGAATGGTTCAAAACAGTCAGTAAGAAGAGTCAGTCTTCTTGTACATAAGTCGGCATTGTGCCTTTTGTATTTAACTCCGATGCACTATCTGTGTTTCATCGTCAATAAGAAGATCCAAGGGGTACAGTAAACCTGAAATGAAGCATCGCAATCTATAACAAGTGTCACAGGAATGGTTCAAAACATAGACAGAAGGAAGATTCATTCGGCATGTACTTAAGTCGGCATCGTGCCTTTTGTATTTATTTCCGATGCAATTTCTGTGTTTCATCGTCAATAAGAAGGTCCAAGGGATACAGTAAACCTGAAGTGAAGCATCGGAATCTATAACTAATGTCACAGGAATCGTTCAAAGCGTAGACAGTAGGAAGAGTCAGCCTTCTTGTACTGAAGTCGGCATTATGCCTCTTGTATTTACTTCCGATGCAATTTCTGTGTTTCGTCGTCAATAAGAAGGTCCAAGGGATACAGTAAACCTGAAGTGAAGCATCGGAATCTATAACTAGTGTCACAGGAATGGTTCAAAACATAGACAAAAAGAAGAGTCATTCTTCTTGTACTTAAGTCGGCATTGTGCCTTTTGTATTTACTTCCGATGCAATTTCTGAGTTTCATCGTCAATAAGAAGGTCAGAGGGATACAGTAAACCTGAAGTGAAGCATCGGAATCTATAACTAGTGTCACAGGAATGGTTAAAAACATTGCCTTTTCAATTTAATTCCGATGCAATATCTGTGTTTCATCGGCAACTAGAAGGACAGAGGGATACAGTATACCTGAAGTGAAGCATCGGAATCTATAACTAGTGTCACAGGAATGGTTCCAAACATAGTCAGTAAGAAGAGTCAGTCTTCTTGTACTTAAGTCGGCATTGTGCCTTTTCTATTTAATTCCGATGCAATTTCTGTGTTTCATCGTCAATAAGAAAGTCCAAGGGATACAGTACACCTGAAGTGAATCATCGGAATCTATAACTAGTGTCACAGGAATGGTTCAAACATAGTCAGTACGAAGAGCCAGTCTTCTTGTACTTAAGTCGGCATTGTGCCTTTTGTATCTAATTCCGATGCAATATCTGTGTTTCATCGTCAATAAGAAGGTCAGAGGGATACAGTAAACCTCAAGTGAAGCATCGGAATCTATAACTAGTGTCACAGGAATGGTTCAAAACATAGACGGTAAGAGGGGTCAGTCTTCTTGTACTTAAGTCGGCGTTGTGCATTTTGTATTTAATTCCGATGCAATTTCTGTGTTTCGTCGTCAATAAGAAGGTCCAAGGGATACAGTAAACCAGAAGTAAAGCATCGGAATCTATAACTAGAGTCACAGGAATGGTTCAAAACATAGACAAAAAGAAGAATCAGTCTTCTTGTACTTAAATCGGCATTGTGCCTTTTGTGTTTAATTCCGATGCAATTTCTGAGTTTCATCGTCAATAAGAAGGTCAGAGGGATACAGCAAACCTGACGTGAAGCATCGGAATCTCTAACTAGTGTCACAGGAATGGTTCAAAACAGTCAGTAAGAAGAGTCAGTCTTCTTGTACTTAAGTCGGCATTGTGCCTTTTGTATTTAACTCCGATGCACTATCTGTGTTTCATCGTCAATAAGAAGATCCAAGGGTTACAGTAAACCTGAAATGAAGCATCGGAATCTATAACAAGTGTCACAGGAATGGTTCAAAACATAGACAGTAGGAAGATTCATCCTACATGTACTTAAGTCGGCATCGTGCCTTTTGTATTTATTTCCGATGCAATTTCTGTGTTTCATCGTCAATAAGAATTTCCAAGGGATACAGTAAACCTGAAGTGAAGCATCGGAATCTATAACTAATGTCACAGGAATCGTTCAAAGCATAGACAGTAGGAAGAGTCAGTCTTTTTGTACTTAAGTCGGCATTGTGAATGTTGTATTTAATTGCGATGCAATTTCTGTGTTTCGTCGTCAATAAGAAGGTCCAAGGAATACAGTAAACCTGAAGTGAAGCATCGGAATCTATAACTAGTGTCACAGGAACGGTTCAACACATAGACAAAAAGAAGAGTCAGTCTTCTTGTACTTAAGTCGGCGTTGTGCCTTTTGTATTTAATTCCGATGCAATTTCTGAGTTTCATCGTCAATAAGAAGGTCAGAGGGATACAGTAAACCTGAAGTGAAACATCGGAATCTATAACTAGTGTCACAGGAATGGTTCAAAACAGTCAGTAAGAAGGTTCAGTCTTCTTGTACTTAAGTCGGCATTGTGCCTTTTGTATTTAATTCCGATGCAATTTCTGTGTTTCATCGTCAATTAGAAGGTCCAAGGGATACAGTAAATCTGAGGTGAAGCATCGGAATCTATATCTAGTGTCACAGGAATGGTTCAAAGCATTGACAGTAAGTTGAGTCAGTCTTCTTGTACTTAAGTCGGCATTGTGCCTTTTCAATTTAATTCCGATGCAATTTCTGTATTTCATCGTCAAAAAGAAGGTCAGAGGGATACAGTAAACCTGAAGTGAAGCATCGGAATCAATAACTAGTCTCATAGGGATGGTTCAAAACATTGACAGTAGGAAGAGTCAGTCTTCTTGTACTTAAGTCGGCATTGTACCTTTTGTATTTACCTCCGATGCACTATCTGTGTTTCATCGTCAATAAGAAGATGAAAGGGATACAGTAAACCTGAAATGAAGCATCGGAATCTATAACTGGTGTCACAGGTATGGTTCAAAACATAGACGGTAGGAAGATTCATTTTACATGTACTTAAGTCGGCATCGTGCCTTTTGTATTTATTTCCGATGCCATTTCTGTGTTTCATCGTCAATAAGAAGGTCAGAGGGATACCGTAAACCTGAAGTGAAGCATCGGAATCTATAACTAGTGTCACAGGAATGGTTCAAAACATGGTCAGTAAGAAGAGTCAGTCTTCTTGTACTTAAGTCGGCATTGTGCCTTTTGTATTTAATTCCGATGCAATTTCTGTGTTTCATCGTCAATACGAAGGTCCATCGGATACAGTAAAAATGAAGTGAAGCATCGGAATCTATAACTAGTGTCACAGGAATAGTTCAAAACATAGTCAGTAAGAGAGACAGTCCTCTTGTACTTATGTTGGCATTGTGCCTTTCGTATTTAATTCCGATCCAATTTCTGTGTTTCATCGTCAATAAGAAGGTCAGAGGGATACAGTGTACCTGAAGTGAAGCATCGGTATCTATAACTAATGTCTTAGGACTGGTTCAAAACAGTCAGTAAGAAGAGTCAGCCTTCTTGTACTTAAGTCGGCATTGTGCCTTTTCTATTTAATTCCGATGCAAATTCTGTGTTTCGTCGTCAATAAGAAGGTCAGAGGGATACAGTAAACCCGAAAGAAGCATCGGAATCTATAACTAGTGTCACAGGAATGGTTCAAAACATAGACCGTAGGAAGAGTCAGTCATCTTGTACTTAAGTCGGCATTGTGCCTCTTCTATTTAATGCCGATGCAATTTCTGTGTTTCATCGTCAAAAATAAGGTCAGAGGGATACAGTAAATCTGAAGTTAAGCATCGGAATCTATACCTAGTGTCAGAGGAATGGTTCAAAACATAGACAGTAGGAAGAGTCAGTCTTCTTGTACTTAAGTCGGCATTGTGCCTTTTCTATTTAATTCCGATGCAATTTCTGTCTTTCATCGTCAATAAGAAGGTCCAAGGGAAACAGTAAACCTGAAGTGAAGCATCGGAATCTGTAACTAGCTTCACAGGAATGGTTCAAAACATAGACAGTAAGAAGAGTCAGTCTTCTTGTACTTATGTCGGCATTGTGCCTTTTCTATTTAATTCCGATGGAATTTCTGCGTTTCATCGTCAATAAGAGGGTCCAAGGGATACAGTAAACCTGGAGTGAACCATCGGAATCTATAACTAGTGACACAGGAGTGGTTCAAAACATAGACAGTAAGAAGAGGCAGTCTTCTTGTACTTAAGTCGGCGTTGTGCCTTTTCTATTCAATTCCGATGCAATTTCTGTGTATCATCGTCAATAAGAAAGTCCTAGGGATACAGTACACCTGAAGTGAATCATATGAATCTATAACTAGTGTCACAGGAATAGTTCAAAACATAGTCAGTAAGAAGAGTCAGTCCTCATGTACTTAAGTCGGCATTGTGCCTTTTCTATTTAATTCCGATGCAATTTGTGTGTTTCATCGTCAATAAGAAGGTCAGAGGGATACAGTGAACCTGAAGTGAAGCATCGGAATATATTACTAATGTCACAGGAATGATTCAAAACAGTGACAGTAAGAAGGGTCTGTCTTCTTGTACTTTAGTCGACATTGTGCCTTTTGTATTTAATTCCGATGCAATTTCTGTGTTTCGTCGTCAATAAGAAGGTCAGAGGGATACAGTAAACCTGAAGTGAAGCGCGGAATCTATAACTAGTGTCACAGGAATGGTTCAAAACAGTCAGTCAGAAGAGTCAGTCTTCTTGTACCTAAGTTGGCATTGTGCCTTTTGTATTTAATTCCGATGCAATTTCTGTGTTTCATCGTCAATAAGAATGTCCAAGGGATACAGTAAACCTGAAATGAAGCATCGGAATCTATAACTAGTGTCAGAGGAATGGTTCCAAACATAGTCAGTAGGAAGAGTCAGTCCTCATGTACTTAAGTCGGCATTGTGCCTTTTCTATTTACTTCCGATGCAATTTGTGTGTTTCATCGTCAATAAGAAGGTCAGAGGGATACAGTAAACCTGAAGTGAAGCATCGGAATTTATAACTAGTGTCACTGGAATGGTTCAAACATAGTCAGTAAGAAGAGTCAGTCTTCTTGACCTTAAGTCGGCATTGCGCCATTTCTATTTAATTACGATGCAATATCTGTGTTTCATCGTCAATAAGAAACTCACAGGGATACAGTAAACCTGAAGTGAAGCATCGGAATCTATAACTAGTGTCACAGGAATGGTTCAAAACATAGACAGTAGGAAGAGTCAGTCTTCTTGTACTTAAGTTGGCATTGTGCCTTATCTATTTCATTCGGATGCAATTTCTGTGTTTCATCGTCAATAAGAAGGTCAGAGGGATACAGTAAACCTTAAGTGAAGCATCGGAAACTGTAACTAGCGTCACAGGAATGGTTCAAAACATAGACAGTAAGAAGAGACAGTCTTCTAGTACTTAAGTCGGCATTGTGCATTTTCTATTTAATTCCGATGCAATTTCTGTGTTTCATCGTCAAGAAGAATGTCCAAGGGATACAGTAAACCTGAAATGAAGCATCGGAATCTATAACTAGTGTCAGAGGAATGGTTCCAAACATAGTCAGTAAGAAGAGTCAGTCCTCATGTACTTAAGTCGGCATTGTGCCTTTTCTATTTAATTCCGATGCAATTTGTGTGTTTCATCGTCAATAAGAAGGTCAGAGGGATACAGTAAACCTGAAGTGAAGCATCGGAATCTATAACTAGTGTCACTGGAATGGCTCAAACATAATCAGTAAGAAGAGTCAGTCTTCTTGTACTTCAGTCGGCATTGTTCCTTTTCAATTTAATTGCGATGCAATTTCTGTGTTTCATCGTCAATAAGATGGTCAGCGGGATACAGTAAACCTGAAGTGAAGCATCAAAATCTATAACTAGTGTCACAGGAATAGTTCAAACACAGTCAGCAAGGAGAGTCAGTCTTCTTGTGCTTAAGTCGGCATTGTGCCTTTTCTATTTCATTCCGATGCAATATCTGTGTTTCATCGTCAATAAGAAGGTCAGAGGGATACACAAAACCTGAAGTGAAGCATCGGAATCTATAACTAGTATCACAGGAATGGTTCCAAACATAGTCTGCAAGAAGAGTCAGTCTACATGTACTTAAGCCGGCATTGTGCCTTTTCTATTTAATTTCGATGCAATTTCTGTGTTTCATCGTCAATAAGAAGGTCCAAGGGATACAGTAAACCTGACGTGAATCATCGGAATCTATAACTAGTGTCACAGGAATGGTTCAAAACATAGTCAGCACGAAGAGTCAGTCTTCTTGTGCTTAAGTCGGCATTGTGCCTTTTGTATTTAATTACGATGCAGTTTCTGTGTTTTATCGTCAATAAGAAGGTCCAAGGGATACAGTAAACCTGAAGTGCAGCATCGGAATCTGTAACTAGTGTCACAGGAATGGTTAAAAACATAGACAGTAAGAAGAGTCAGTCTTCTTGTACTTAAGTCGGCATATTGCATTTTGTATTTAATTCCGGTACAATTTCTGTGTTTCATAGTCAATAAGAAGGTCCAAGGGATACAGTAAACCTAGAGTGAGGCATCGGAATCTATAACTAGTGTCACAGGAATGGTACAAAACATAGACAGCTAAAAGAGTCAGTCTTCTTGTACTTATGTCGGCATTGTGCCCTTATCAATTAAATTCCGATACAATTACTGTTTTTCATCGTCAATAAGAAGGTCAGAGGGATACAGTATACCTGAAGTGAAGCATCGGAATCTCTAACTAGTGTCACAAGAATGGTTCAAAACATAGTCTGTAAGATGAGTCAGTCTTCTTGTACTTACGTCGGCATTGTGCCTTTTGTATTTAATTCCGAAGCAATATCTGTGTTTCATCGTCAATAAAAAGGTCCAAGGGATACAGTAAACTTGATGTGAAGCATCGGAATCGGTAACTAGCGTCACAGGAATGGTTCAAAACATAGACAGTAAGAAGAGTCAGTCTTCTTGTACTTAAGTCGGCATTGTGCCTTTTCTATTTAATTCCGATGCAAATACTTTGTTTCATCGTCAGTAAGAAGGTCAGAGGGATACAGTAAACCTGAAGTGAAGCATCGGAATCTATAACTAGTGTCACAGTACTGGTTCAAAGCATAGACAGTAAGAAAGGTCAGTCTTCTTGTACTTAAGTCGGCATTGTGCCTTTTGTATTTAATTCCGATGCAAATTCTGTGTTTCATCGTCAATAAGAAGGTCAGAGGGATGCAGTAAACCTGAAGTGGAGCATCGGAATCTATAACTAGTGTCAAAGGAATGGTTCAAAACATAGACAGTAGGAAGCGTCAATCTTCTTGTACATATGTCGGCATCGTGCATTTTCTATTTAATTCCGATGCAATTTCTGTGTTTCATCGTCAATAAGAAAGTCAGAGGGATAAAGTAAACCTGAAGTGAAGCATCGGAATCTGTAGCTAGAGTCACAGGAATGTTTCAAAACATAATCAGTAAGAAGAGTCAGTTTTCTTGTACTTAAGTCGGTATTGTGCCTTTTCTATTTAATTCCGATGCAATTTCTGTATTTCATCGTTAATAAGAATTCCAAGGGATACAGTAAACCTGAAATGAAGCATCGGAATCTATAACTAGTGTCACAGGAATGGTTCAAAGCATAGAGAGTAAGAAAGGTCAGTCTTCTTGTACTTATGTCGGCATTGAGCCTTTTGTATTTCATTCCGATGCAATTACTGTGTTTCATCGTCAATAAGAAGGTCCAAGGGATACAGTAAACCTGAAATGAAGCATCGGAATCTATAACTAGTGTCACAGGAATGTTTCAAAGTATACACAGTAGGAAGAGTCAGTCTAAATGTACTTAAGTCGTCATTGTGCCTTTTGTATTTTATTCCGATGCAATTTCTGTGTTTCATCGTCACTACGAAGGTCAGAGGGATACAGTAAACCTGAAGTGAAGCATCGGAATCTATAACTAGTGTCACAGGAATGGTTCAAAACATAGAAAGTAGGAAGAGTCAGTCTTCTTGTACTTAAGTCATCATTGTGCCTTTTCAATTTAATTCCGATGCACTTTCTGTGTTTCATCGTCAATAAGAAGGTCCAAGGGATACAGTAAACCTGAAGTAAAGCATCGGAATCTCTAACTAGTGTCACAGGAATGGTTCAAAACATAGTCAGTAAGAAGAGTCAGTCTTCTTGTACTTAAAACGGCATTGTGCCTTTTGTATTTAATTCCGATACAATTTCTGTGTTTCATAGTCAATAAGAAGGTCCAAGGGATACAGTAAACATAGAGTGAAGCTTCGGAATCTATAACTAGTGTCACAGGAATGGTTCAAAACATAGACAGTAAGAAGAGTCAGTCTTCTTGTACTTAAGTCGGCATTGTGCCCTTTCAATTAAATTCCGATGCAATTACTGTGTTTCGTCGTCAATAAGATGGTCAGAGGGATACAGTAAACCTGAAGTGATGCATCGGAATCTCTAACTAGTGTCACAGGAATGGTTCAAAACATAGTCAGTAAGAAGAGTCAGTCTTCTTGTACTTACGTCGGCATTGTGCCTTTTGAATTTAATTCCGAAGCAATATCTGTGTTTCATCGTCAATAAGAAGATCCACGGAATACAGTAAACCTGAAGTGAAGCATCCGAATCTATAACTAGTGTCACAGGAATGGTTCAAAGCAGTCAGTAAGAAGAGTCAGTCTTCTTTTACTTAAGTCGGCATTGTGCCTTTTGTATTTCATTCCGATTCAATTTCTGTCTTTCATCGTCAATAAGAAGGTCAGAGGGATACAGTAAAACTGAAGTGTAGCTTCGGAATCAATAACTAGTATCACAGGAATGGTTCAAAACTTAGAGAGTTGGAAGAGTCAGTCTTCTTGTACTTAAGTCGGCATTGTGCCTTTTGTATTTAATTCCGATGCAATTTCTGTGTTTCATCGTCAATAAGAAGGTCCAAGGGGTACAGTAAACCTGAAATGAAGCATCGGAATCTATAACTGGTGTCACAGGAATGGTTCAAAGCATAGACAGTAAGAAAGGTCAGTCTTCTTGTACTTAAGTCGGCTTTGTGCCTTTTGTATTTAATTCCGATGCAATTTCTGTGTTTCATCGTCAATAAGAAGGTCCAAGGGATACAGTAAAAATGAAATAAAGCATCGGAATCTATAACTAGTGTCACAGGAATGTTTCAAAATATAGACAGTAGGAAGAGTCAGTCTACATGTAGTTAATTCGGCATTGTGCCTTTTGTATTTAATTCCGATGCAATTTCTGTGTTTCATCGTCAATAAGAAGGTCAGAGGGATACAGTAAACCTGAAGTGAAGCATCGGAGTCTCTAACTAGTGTCACAGGAATGGTTCAAAACATAGTCAGTAAGAAGAGTCAGTCTTCTTGTATTTAAGTCGGCTTTGTGCCTTTTGTATTTATTTCCGATGCAATATCTGTGTTTCATCGTCAATAAGAAGGTCCAAGGGATACAGTAACCCTGAAGTGAAGCATCGGAATCTGTAACTAGCGTCACAGGAAAGGTTCAAAACTTAGACAGTATGAAGAGTCAGTCTTCTTGTACTTCAGTCGGCAATGTGCCATTTCTATTTAATTTCGATGCAATTTCTGTGTTTCATCGTCAATAAGAAGGTCAGATGGATACAGTAAACCTGAAGTGAAGCATCGAAATCTATAACTAGTGTAACAGGAATGGTTCAAAACATAGACAGTAGGAAGAGTCAGTCTTCTTGTACTTAAGTCGGCAATGTGCGTTTTCTATTTAATTCCGATGCAAATTCTGTGTTTCATCGTCAATAAGAAGGTCAGAGGTATACAGTAAACCTGAAGTGAAGCATCGGAATCTGTAACTAGCGTCACAGGAATGGTTCCAAACATAGATAGTAAGAAGAGTCAGTCTTTTGGTACTTAAGTCGGCATTGTGCCTTTTGTATATAATTCCGATGCAATTTCTGTGTTTCATTGTCAATAAGAAGGTCCAAGGGATACAGTAAATCTGAGGTGAAGCATCGGAATCTATAACTTGTGTCACAGGAATGGTTCAAATCATTGACAGTAAGAAGAGTCAGTCTTCTTTTACTTAAGTCGGCATTGTGCCTTTTGTATTTCATTCCGATGCAATTTCTGTGTTTCATCGTCAATAAGAAGGTCAGAGGGATACAGTAAACCAGAAGTGAAGCATCGGAATCTATAACTAGTGTCACAGGAATGGTTCAAAACATAGACAGTAAGAAAGGTCAGTCTTCTTGTACTTCAGTCGGCATTGTGCCTTTTGTATTTAATTCCGATGCAATTTCTTTGTTTCATCGTCAATAAGAAGGTCAGAGGGATACAGTAAACCAGAAGTGAAGCATCGGAATCTATAACTAGTGTCACAGGAATGGTTCAAAGCATAGACATTAGGAAGAGTCAGTCTTCTTGTACTTAAGTCAGCACTGTGCCTTTTCTATTTAATTCCGATGCACTTTCTGTGTTTCATCGTCAATAAGAAGGTCCAAGGGATACAGTAAACCTGAAATGAAGCATCGGAATCTATAACTAGTGGCACAGGAATGTTTCACAATATAGACAGTAGGAAAAGGCAGTCTACATGTACTTAAGTCGCCATTGTGCCTTTTGTATTTAATTCCCATGCAATTTCTGTGTTTCATCGTCAATAAGAAGGTCCGAGGGATACAGTAAACCTGAAGTGAAGCATCGGAATCTCTAACTAGTGTCACAGGAATGGACAAAACATAGTCAGTAGGAAGAATCAGTCTTCTTGTACTTAAGTCGGCATTGTGCCTTTTGTATTTATTTCCGATGCAATATCGGTGTTTCACCGTCAATAAGAAGGTCCAAGGGATACAGTAACCCTGAAGTGAAGCATCGGAATCTGTAACTAGCGTCACAGGAATGGTTCAAATCTTAGACAGTAAGAAGAATCAGTCTTCTTGTACTTCAGTCGGCATTGTGCCATTTCTTTTTAATTCCGATGCAATTTCTGTGTTTCATCGTCAATAAGAACGTGCAAGGGATACAGCAAACCTGAAGTGAAGCATCGGAATCTATAACTAGTGTCACAGGAATGGATCAAATCATAGACAGTAGGAGGAGTGAGTCTTCTTGTACTTAAGTCGGCAATGTGCCTTTTCTATTTAATTCCGATGCAATTTCTGTGTTTCATCGTCAATAACAAGGTCAGAGGTATACAGTAAACCTGAAGTGAAGCATCGGAATCTGTTACTAACGTAACAGGAATGGATCAAAGCATAGATAGTAAGAAGAGTCAGTCTTCTGGTACTTAAGTCGGCATTGTACCTTTTATTATAAATTCCGATGCAATTTCTGTGTTTCATCGTCAAAAAAAAGGTCAAAGGGATACAGTAACCCTGGAGTGAAGCATCGGAATCTATAACTAGTGTCACAGGAGTGGTTAAAACATAGACAGGAAGAAGAGTCAGTCTTCCTGTACTTAAGTCGGCATTGTGCCTTTTCTATTTAATTCCGATGCGATTTCTTTGTTTCATCGTCAATATGAAGGTCAGAGTTATACAGTGAACCTGAAGCGAAGCATCGGAATCCAAATCTAGTGTCACAGGAATGGTTCAAAACATAGTCAGTAGGAAGAATCAGTCTTCTTGTACTTAAGTCGGCGTTGTGCCTTTTCTATTTAATTCCGATGCAATTTCTGTGTTTCATCGTCAATAAGAAGGTCAGAGGGATACAGTAAACCTTAAGTGAAGCATCGGAAACTGTAACTAGCGTCACAGGAATGGTTCAAAACATAGTCAGTAAGAAGAGTCAGTCTTCTTGACCTTAAGTCGGCATTGCGCCATTTCTATTTAATTACGATGCAATATCTGTGTTTCATCGTCAATAAGAAACTCACAGGGATACAGTAAACCTGAAGTGAAGCGTCGGAATCTATAACTAGTGTCACAGGAATGGTTCAAAACATAGACAGTAGGAAGAGTCAGTCTTCTTGTACTTAAGTTGGCATTGTGCCTTATCTATTTCATTCGGATGCAGTTTCTGTGTTTCATCGTCAATAAGAAGGTCAGAGGGATACAGTAAACCTTAAGTGAAGCATCGGAAACTGTAACTAGCGTCACAGGAATGGTTCAAAACATAGACAGTAAGAAGAGACAGTCTTCTAGTACTTAAGTCGGCATTGTGCATTTTCTATTTAATTCCGATGCAATTTCTGTGTTTCATCGTCAAGAAGAATGTCCAAGGGATACAGTAAACCTGAAATGAAGCATCGGAATCTATAACTAGTGTCAGAGGAATGGTTCCAAACATAGTCAGTGAGAAGAGTCAGTCCTCATGTACTTAAGTCGGCATTGTGCCTTTTCTATTTAATTCCGATGCAATTTGTGTGTTTCATCGTCAATAAGAAGGTCAGAGGGATACAGTAAACCTGAAGTGAAGCATCGGAATCTATAACTAGTGTCACTGGAATGGCTCAAACATAATCAGTAAGAAGAGTCAGTCTTCTTGTACTTCAGTCGGCATTGTTCCTTTTCAATTTAATTGCGATGCAATTTCTGTGTTTCATCGTCAATAAGATGGTCAGCGGGATACAGTAAACCTGAAGTGAAGCATCAAAATCTATAACTAGTGTCACAGGAATAGTTCAAACACAGTCAGCAAGGAGAGTCAGTCTTCTTGTGCTTAAGTCGGCATTGTGCCTTTTCTATTTCATTCCGATGCAATATCTGTGTTTCATCGTCAATAAGAAGGTCAGAGGGATACACAAAACCTGAAGTGAAGCATCGGAATCTATAACTAGTATCACAGGAATGGTTCCAAACATAGTCTGCAAGAAGAGTCAGTCTACATGTACTTAAGCCGGCATTGTGCCTTTTCTATTTAATTTCGATGCAATTTCTGTGTTTCATCGTCAATAAGAAGGTCCAAGGGATACAGTAAACCTGACGTGAATCATCGGAATCTATAACTAGTGTCACAGGAATGGTTCAAAACATAGTCAGCACGAAGAGTCAGTCTTCTTGTGCTTAAGTCGGCATTGTGCCTTTTGTATTTAATTACGATGCAGTTTCTGTGTTTTATCGTCAATAAGAAGGATCAAGGGATACAGTAAACCTGAAGTGCAGCATCGGAATCTGTAACTAGTGTCACAGGAATGGTTAAAAACATAGGCAGTAAGAAGAGTCAGTCTTCTTGTACTTAAGTCGGCATATTGCATTTTGTATTTAATTCCGGTACAATTTCTGTGTTTCATAGTCAATAAGAAGGTCCAAGGGATACAGTAAACCTAGAGTGAGGCATCGGAATCTATAACTAGTGTCACAGGAATGGTACAAAACATAGACAGCTAAAAGAGTCAGTCTTCTTGTACTTAAGTCGGCATTGTGCCCTTATAAATTAAATTCCGATACAATTACTGTTTTTCATCGTCAATAAGAAGGTCAGAGGGATACAGTATACCTGAAGTGAAGCATCGGAATCTCTAACAAGTGTCACAAGAATGGTTCAAAACATAGTCTGTAAGACGAGTCAGTCATCTTGTACTTACGTCGGCATTGTGCCTTTTGTATTTAATTCCGAAGCAATATCTGTGTTTCATCGTCAATAAAAAGGTCCAAGGGATACAGTAAACTTGATGTGAAGCATCGGAATCGGTAACTAGCGTCACAGGAATGGTTCAAAACATAGACAGTAAGAAGAGTCAGTCTTCTTGTACTTAAGTCGGCATTGTGCCTTTTCTATTTAATTCCGATGCAAACACTTTGTTTCATCGTCAGTAAGAAGGTCAGAGGGATACAGTAAACCTGAAGTGAAGCATCGGAATCTATAACTAGTGTCACAGTAATGGTTCAAAGCATAGACAGTAAGAAAGGTCAGTCTTCTTGTACTTAAGTCGGCATTGTGCCTTTTGTATTTAATTCCGATGCAAATTCTGTGTTTCATCGTCAATAAGAAGGTCAGAGGGATGCAGTAAACCTGAAGTGGAGCATCGGAATCTATAACTAGTGTCAAAGGAATGGTTCAAAACATAGACAGTAGGAAGCGTCAATCTTCTTGTACATATGTCGGCATCGTGCATTTTCTATTTAATTCCGATGCAATTTCTGTGTTTCATCGTCAATAAGAAAGTCAGAGGGATAAAGTAAACCTGAAGTGAAGCATCGGAATCTGTAGCTAGAGTCACAGGAATGTTTCAAAACATAATCAGTAAGAAGAGTCAGTCTTCTTGTACTTAAGTCGGTATTGTGCCTTTTCTATTTAATTCCGATGCAATTTCTGTATTTCATCGTTAATAAGAATTCCAAGGGATACAGTAAACCTGAAGTGAAGCATCGGAATCTATATCTAGTTTCACAGGAATGGTTGAAAGCAGAGACAGTAAGGAGAGTCAGTCATCTTGTACTTAAGTCGACATTGTGCCTTTTGTATTTAATTCCGATGCAAATTCTGTGTTTCATCGTCAATAAGAAGGACAGTGGGATACAGTAAACCTGAAGTGAAGCATCGGAATCTATAACTAGTGTCACAGGAATGGTTCAAAACAGTCAGTATGAAGAGTCAGTCTTCTTTTACTTAAGTCGGCATTGTGCCTTTTGTATTGCATTCCGATGCAATTTCTGTGTTTCATCGTCAGTTAGAAGATCAGAGGGATACAGTAAAACTGAAGTGTAGCATCAAAATCAATAACTAGTATCACAGGAATGGTTCAAACTTAGACAGTTGGATGAGTCAGTCTTCTTGTACTTAAGTCGGCATTGTGCCTTTTGTATTTAATTCCGATGAAATTTCTGTGTTTCATCGTCAATAAGAAGGTCCAAGGGGTACAGTAAACCTGAAGTGAAGCATCGGAATCTATAACTAGTGTCACAGGAATGGTTCAAAGCATAGAGAGTAAGAAAGGTCAGTCTTCTTGTACATATGTCGGCATTGAGCCTTTTGTATTTCATTCCGATGCAATTACTGTGTTTCATCGTCAATAAGAAGGTCCAAGGGATACAGTAAACCTGAAATGAAGCATCGGAATCTATAACTAGTGTCACAGGAATGTTTCAAAGTATACACAGTAGGAAGAGTCAGTCTAAATGTACTTAAGTCGTCATTGTGCCTTTTGTATTTAATTCCGATGCAATTTCTGTGTTTCATCGTCACTACGAAGGTCAGAGGGATACAGTAAACCTGAAGTGAAGCATCGGAATCTATAACTAGTGTCACAGGAATGGTTCAAAACATAGAAAGTAGGAAGAGTCAGTCTTCTTGTACTTAAGTCATCATTGTGCCTTTTCAATTTAATTCCGATGCACTTTCTGTGTTTCATCGTCAATAAGAAGGTCCAAGGGATACAGTAAACCTGAAGTGAAGCATCGGAATCTCTAACTAGTGTCACAGGAATGGTTCAAAACATAGTCAGTAAGAAGAGTCAGTCTTCTTGTACTTAAGTCGGCATTGTGCCTTTTGTATTTCATTCCGGTTCAATTTCTGTCTTTCATCGTCAATAAGAAGGTCAGAGGGATACAGTAAAACTGAAGTGTACCTTCGGAATCAATAACTAGTATCACAGGAATGGTTCAAAACTTAGAGAGTTGGAAGAGTCAGTCTTCTTGTACTTAAGTCGGAATTGTGCCTTTTGTATTTAATTCCGATGCAATTTCTGTGTTTCATCGTCAATAAGAAGGTCCAAGGGGTACAGTAAACCTGAAATGAAGCATCGGAATCTATAACTGGTGTCACAGGAATGGTTCAAAGCATAGACAGTAAGAAAGGTCAGTCTTCTTGTACTTAAGTCGGCTTTGTGCCTTTTGTATTTAATTCCGATGCAATTTCTGTGTTTCATCGTTAATAAGAAGGTCCAAGGGATACAGTAAAAATGAAATAAAGCATCGGAATCTATAACTAGTGTCACAGGAATGTTTCAAAATATAGACAGTAGGAAGAGTCAGTCTACATGTAGTTAATTCGGCATTGTGCCTTTTGTATTTAATTCCGATGCAATTTCTGTGTTTCATCGTCAATAAGAAGGTCAGAGGGATACAGTAAACCTCAAGTGAAGCATCGGAGTCTCTAACTAGTGTCACAGGAATGGTTCAAAACATAGTCAGTAAGAAGAGTCAGTCTTCTTGTATTTAAGTCGGCTTTGTGCCTTTTGTATTTATTTCCGATGCAATATCTGTGTTTCATCGTCAATAAGAAGGTCCAAGGGATACAGTAACCCTGAAGTGAAGCATCGGAATCTGTAACTAGCGTCACAGGAAAGGTTCAAAACTTAGACAGTATGAAGAGTCAGTCTTCTTGTACTTCAGTCGGCAATGTGCCATTTCTATTTAATTTCGATGCAATTTCTGTGTTTCATCGTCAATAAGAAGGTCAGATGGATACAGTAAACCTGAAGTGAAGCATCGAAATCTATAAGTAGTGTAACAGGAATGGTTCAAAACATAGACAGTAGGAAGAGTCAGTCTTCTTGTACTTAAGTCGGCAATGTGCCTTTTCTATTTAATTCCGATGCAAATTCTGTGTTTCATCGTCAATAAGAAGGTCAGAGGTATACAGTAAACCTGAAGTGAAGCATCGGAATCTGTAACTAGCGTCACAGGAATGGTTCCAAACATAGATAGTAAGAAGAGTCAGTCTTTTGGTACTTAAGTCGGCATTGTGCCTTTTGTATATAATTCCGATGCAATTTCTGTGTTTCATTGTCAATAAGAAGGTCCAAGGGATACAGTAAATCTGAGGTGAAGCATCGGAATCTATAACTAGTGTCACAGGAATGGTTCAAAGCATAGTCAGTAAGAAGAGTCAGTCTTCTTGTACTTAAGTCGGCATTGTGCCTTTTGTAATTAATTCCGATGCAATTTCTGTGTTTCGTCGTCAATAAGAAGGCCCAAGGGATACAGTAAACCTGAAGTGAAGCATCGGAATCTATAACTAGTGTCACAGGAATGGTTCAAAACATAGACCAAAAGAAGAGTCAGTCTTCTTGTACTTAAGTCGGCATTGTGCCTTTCCTATTTAATTCCGATGCAATTTCTGTGTTTCATCGTCAATAAGAAGGTCCAAGGGATACAGTACACCTGAAGTGAATCATCGGAATCCATAACTAGTGTCACAGGAATGGTTCTAACATAGTCAGTACGAAGAGTCAGTCTTCTTGTACGTAAGTCGGCATTGTGGCCTTTGTATCTAATTCCCATGCAATTTCTGTGTTTCATCGTCAATAAGAAGGTCAGAGGGATACAGTAAACCTGAAGTGAAGCATCGGAATCTATAACTAGTGTCACAGGAATGGTTCAAAACATAGACAGTAAGAAAGGTCAGTCTTCTTGTACTTCAGTCGGCATTGTGCCTTTTGTATTTAATTCCGATGCAATTTCTTTGTTTCATCGTCAATAAGAAGGTCAGAGGGATACAGTAAACCAGAAGTGAAGCATCGGAATCTATAACTAGTGTCACAGGAATGGTTCAAAGCATAGACATTAGGAAGAGTCAGTCTTCTTGTACTTAAGTCAGCACTGTGCCTTTTCTATTTAATTCCGATGCACTTTCTGTGTTTCATCGTCAATAAGAAGGTCCAAGGGATACAGTAAACCTGAAATGAAGCATCGGAATCTATAACTAGTGGCACAGGAATGTTTCAAAATATAGACAGTAGGAAAAGGCAGTCTACATGTACCTAAGTCGCCATTGTGCCTTTTGTATTTAATTCCCATGCAATTTCTGTGTTTCATCGTCAATAAGAAGGTCAGAGGGATACAGTAAACCTGAAGTGAAGCATCGGAATCTCTAACTAGTGTCACAGGAATGGACAAAACATAGTCAGTAGGAAGAATCAGTCTTCTTGTACTTAAGTCGGCATTGTGCCTTTTGTATTTATTTCCGATGCAATATCGGTGTTTCACCGTCAATAAGAAGGTCCAAGGGATACAGTAACCCTGAAGTGAAGCATCGGAATCTGTAACTAGCGTCACAGGAATGGTTCAAAACTTAGACAGTAAGAAGAATCAGTCTTCTTGTACTTCAGTCGGCATTGTGCCATTTCTTTTTAATTCCGATGCAATTTCTGTGTTTCATCGTCAATAAGAACGTGCAAGGGATACAGCAAACCTGAAGTGAAGCATCGTTATCTATAACTAGTGTCACAGGAATGGATCAAATCATAGACAGTAGGAGGAGTGAGTCTTCTTGTACTTAAGTCGGCAATGTGCCTTTTCTATTTAATTCCGATGCAATTTCTGTGTTTCATCGTCAATAACAAGGTCAGAGGTATACAGTAAACCTGAAGTGAAGCATCGGAATCTGTAACTAACGTAACAGGAATGGATCAAAGCATAGATAGTAAGAAGAGTCAGTCTTCTGGTACTTAAGTCGGCATTGTACCTTTTATTATAAATTCCGATGCAATTTCTGTGTTTCATCGTCAAAAAAAAGGTCAAAGGGATACAGTAACCCTGGAGTGAAGCATCGGAATCTATAACTAGTGTCACAGGAGTGGTTAAAACATAGACAGGAAGAAGAGTCAGTCTTCCTGTACTTAAGTCGGCATTGTGCCTTTTCTATTTAATTCCGATGCGATTTCTTTGTTTCATCGTCAATATGAAGGTCAGAGTTATACAGTGAACCTGAAGCGAAGCATCGGAATCCAAATCTAGTGTCACAGGAATGGTTCAAAACATAGTCAGTAGGAAGAATCAGTCTTCTTGTACTTAAGTCGGCATTGTGCCTTTTCTATTTAATTCCGATGCAATTTCTGTGTTTCATCGTCAATAAGAAGGTCCGAGGGATACAGTAAACCTGAAGTGAAGCATTGGAATCTATAACTAGTGTCACAGGAAAAGTTCCAAACATAGTCAGTAAGAAGAGTCAGTCTTCTTGTACTTAAGTCGTCATTGTGCCTTTTCTATTTAATTCCGATGCAATTTCTGTGTTTCATCGTCAATAAGAAGGCCCAAGGGAAACAGTATACCTGAAGTGAATCATCGGAAACAATAACTAGTGTCACAGGAATGGTTCAAAACATAGTCAGTACGAAGAGTCAGTCTGCTTGTACGTAAGTCGGCATTGTGCCTTTTGTATCTAATTCCGATGCAATTTCTGTGTTTCATCGTCAATTAGAAGGTGAGAGGGATACAGTAAACCTAAAGTGAAGAATCGGAATCTATAACTAGTGTCACAGGAATGGTTCAAAACATAGACAGTAAGAAGGGTCAGTCTTCTTGTACTTAAGTCGGCATTGTGCCTTTTGTATTTAATTCCGATGCTATTTCTGAGTTTCATCGTCAATAAGAAGGTCAGAGGGATACAGTAAACCTGAAGTGAAGCATCGGAATCTATAACTAGTGTCACAGGAATGGTTCAAAACAGTCAGTAAGAAGAGTCTGTCTTCTTGTACTTAAGTCGGCACTGTGCCTTTTGTATTTAAATCCGATGTAATTTCTGTGTTTCATCGTCAATAAGAAGGTCCAAGGGATACAGTAAATCTGAGGTGAAGCATCGGAATCTATAACTTGTTTCACAGGAATGGTTCAAAACATTGACAGTAAGAAGAGTCAGTCTTCTTTAACCTATGTCGGCATTGTGCCTTTTGTATTTCATTCCGATGCAATTTCTGTGTTTCATCGTCAATAAGGAGGTCAGAGGGATACAGTAAATCTGAATTGTAGCATCGGAATCAATAACTAGTATCACAGGAATGGTTCAAAACTTAGACAGTTGGAAGAGTCAGTCTTCTTGTACCTAAGTCGGCATTGTGCCTTTTGTATTTAATTCCGACGCAATTTCTGTGTTTCATCGTCAATAAGAAGGTCCAAGGGATACAGTAAACCTGAAATGAAGCATCGGATCTATAACTAGTGTCACAGGAATGTTTAAAATTTAAACAGTAGGAAGAGTCAGTCTACATGTACTTAAGTCGGCATTGTGCCTTTTGTATTTAATTCGGATGCAATTTCTGTGCTTCATCGTCAATAAGAAGGTCAGAGGGATACAGTAAACCTGAAGTGAAGCATCGGAATCTATAACTAGTGTCACAGGAATGGTTCAAATCATAGACAGTAAGAAGTGTCATTCTTCTTGTACTTAAGTCGGCATTGTGCCTTTTGTATTTAACTCCGATGCACTATCTTTGTTTCATCGTCAATAAGAGTATCCATGTGATACAGTAAACCTGAAATGAAGCATCGGAATCTATAACAAGTGTCACAGGAATGGTTCAAAACATAGACAGTAGGAAGATTCATTCTACGTGTACTTAAGTCGGCATCGTGCCTTTTGTATTTATTTCCGATGCAATTTCTGTGTTTCATCGTCAATAAGAAGGTCACAGGGATACAGTAAACCTGAAGTGAAGCATCGGAATCTATAACTAGTGTCACAGGAATGGTTCAAAGCATAGTCAGTAAGAAGAGTCAGTCTTCTTGTACTTAAGTCGGCATTGTGCCTTTTGTATTTAATTCCGATGCAATTTCTGTGTTTCATCGTCAATACGAAGGTCCAAGGGATACAGTAAACCTGAAGTGAAGCATCGGAATCTATAACTAATGTCACAGGAATTATTCAAACCATAGACAGTAGGAAGAGCAGTCCTCTTGTACTTAAGTCGGCATTGTGCCTTTTGTAATTAATTCCGATGCAATTTCTGTGTTTCGTCGTCAATAAGAAGGCCCAAGGGATACAGTAAACCTGAAGTGAAGCATCGGAATCTATAACTAGTGTCACAGGAATGGTTCAAAACATAGACCAAAAGAAGAGTCAGTCTTCTTGTACTTAAGTCGGCATTGTGCCTTTCCTATTTAATTCCGATGCAATTTCTGTGTTTCATCGTCAATAAGAAGGTCCAAGGGATACAGTACACCTGAAGTGAATCATCGGAATCCATAACTAGTGTCACAGGAATGGTTCTAACATAGTCAGTACGAAGAGTCAGTCTTCTTGTACGTAAGTCGGCATTGTGGCCTTTGTATCTAATTCCCATGCAATTTCTGTGTTTCATCGTCAATAAGAAGGTCAGAGGGATACAGTAAACCTGAAGTGAAGAATCGGAATCTATAACTAGTGTCACAGGAATGGTTCAAAACATAGACAGTAAGAAGGGTCAGTCTTCTTGTACTTAAGTCGGCATTGTGACTTTTGTATTTAATTCCGATGCAATTTCTGAGTTTCATCGTCAATAAGAAGGTCAGAGGGATACAGTAAACCTGAGGTGAAGCATCGGAATCTATAACTAGTGTCACCGGAATGGTTCAAAACAGTCAGTAAGAAGAGGCAGTCTTCCTGTACTTAAGTCGGCATTGTGCCTTTTGTATTTAACTCCGATGCACTATCTGTGTTTCATCGTCAATAAGAAGATCCAAGGGATTCAGTTAACCTGAAAAGAAGCATAAGAATCTATAACAAGTGTCACAGGAATGGTTCAAATCATAGACAGTGGAAAGATTCATTCTACATGTACTTAAGTCGGCATGGTGCGTTTTGTATTTATTTCCGATGCTATTTCTGTGTTTCATCGTCAAAAAGAAGGTCAAAGGTATAGAGTAAACCTGGGGTGAAGCATCGGAATCTATAACTAGGGTCACAGGAGTGGTTAAAACATAGACGGTAAGAAGAGTCAGTCTTCTTGTACTTAAGTCGGCATTGTGCCTTTTCTATTTAATTCCGATGCGATTTCTTTGTTTCATCGTCAATATGAAGGTCAGAGTGATACAGTGAACCTGAGAGATGCATCGGAATCTATATCTAGTGTCATAGCAATGGTTCAAAACATAGTCAGTAGATAGAATCAGTCTTCTTGTACTTAAGTCGGCATTGTGCCTTTTCTATTTAATTCCGATGCAATATCTGTGTTTCATCGTCAATAAGAAGGTCAGTGGGATACAGTACACCTGAAGTGAATCGTCGGAATCCATAACTAGTGTCACAGGAATGGTTCAAACATAGTCAGTACGAAGAGTCAGTCTTCTTGTACGTAAGTCGGCATTGTGCCTTTTGTGTCTAATTCCGATGCAATTTCTGTGTTTCATCGTCAATAAGAAGGTCAGAGGGATACAGTAAACCTGAAGTGAAGAATCGGAATCTATAACTAGTGTCACAGGAATGGTTCAAAACATAGAGAGTAAGAAGGGTAGGTCTTCTTGTACTTAAGTCGGCATTGTGCCTTTTGTGTTTAATTCCGATACAATTTCTGTGTTTCATAGTCAATAAGAAGGTCCAAGGGATACAGTAAACATAGAGTGAAGCTTCGGAATCTATAACTAGTGTCACAGGAATGGTTCAAAACATAGACAGTAAGAAGAGTCAGTCTTCTTGTACTTAAGTCGGCATTGTGCACTCTCAATTAAATTCCGATGCAATTGCTGTGTTTCGTCGTCAATAAGATGGTCAGAGGGATACAGTAAACCTGAAGTGATGCATCGGAATCTCTAACTAGTGTCACAGGAATGGTTCAAAACATAGTCAGTAAGAAGTGTCAGTCTTCTTGTACTTACGTCGGCATTGTGCCTTTTGTATTTAATTCCGAAGCAATATCTGTGTTTCATCGTCAATAAGAAGATCCACGGAATACAGTAAACCTGAAGTGAAGCATCCGAATCTATAACTAGTGTCACAGGAATGGTTCAAAGCAGTCAGTAAGAAGAGTCAGTCTTCTTTTACTTAAGTCGGCATTGTGCCTTTTGTATTTCATTCCGATTCAATTTCTGTCTTTCATCGTCAATAAGAAGGTCAGAGGGATACAGTAAAACTGAAGTGTAGCATCGGAATCAATAACTAGTATCACAGGAATGGTTCAAAACTTAGAGAGTTGGAAGAGTCAGTCTTCTTGTACTTAAGTCGGCATTGTGCCTTTTGTATTTAATTCCGATGCAATTTCTGTGTTTCATCGTCAATAAGAAGGTCCAAGGGATACAGTAAACCTGAAATGAAGCATCGGAATCTATAACTGGTGTCACAGGAATGGTTCAAAGCATAGACAGTAAGAAAGGTCAGTCTTCTTGTACTTAAGTCGGCTTTGTGCCTTTTGTATTTAATTCCGATGCAATTTCTGTGTTTCATCGTCAATAAGAAGGTCCAAGGGATACAGTAAAAATGAAATAAAGCATCGGAATCTATAACTAGTGTCACAGGAATGTTTCAAAATATAGACAGTAGGAAGAGTCAGTCTACATGTAGTTAATTCGGCATTGTGCCTTTTGTATTTAATTCCGATGCAATTTCTGTGTTTCATCGTCAATAAGAAGGTCAGAGGGATACAGTAAACCTGAAGTGAAGCATCGGAGTCTCTAACTAGTGTCACAGGAATGGTTCAAAACATAGTCAGTAAGAAGAGTCAGTCTTCTTGTATTTAAGTCGGATTTGTGCCTTTTGTATTTATTTCCGATGCAATATCTGTGTTTCATCGTCAATAAGAAGATCCAAGGGATACAGTAACCCTGAAGTGAAGCATCGGAATCTGTAACTAGCGTCACAGGAAAGGTTCAAAACTTAGACAGTATGAAGAGTCAGTCTTCTTGTACTTCAGTCGGCATTGTGCCTTTTGTATTTAATTCCGATGCAATTTCTGTGTTTCATTGTCAATAAGAAGGTCCAAGGGATACAGTAAATCTGAGGTGAAGCATCGGAATCTATAACTTGTGTCACAGGAATGGTTCAAATCATTGACAGTAAGAAGAGTCAGTCTTCTTTTACTTAAGTCGGCATTGTGCCTTTTGTATTTCATTCCGATGCAATTTCTGTCTTTCATCGTCAATAAGAAGGTCAGAGGGATACAGTAGACCAGACGTGAAGCATCGGAATCTATAACTAGTGTCACAGGAATGGTTCAAAACATAGACAGTAAGAAAGGTCAGTCTTCTTGTACTTCAGTCGGCATTGTGCCTTTTGTATTTAATTCCGATGCAATTTCTTTGTTTCATCGTCAATAAGAAGGTCAGAGGGATACAGTAAACCAGAAGTGAAGCATCGGAATCTATAACTAGTGTCACAGGAATGGTTCAAAGCATAGACATTAGGAAGAGTCAGTCTTCTTGTACTTAAGTCAGCACTGTGCCTTTTCTATTTAATTCCGATGCACTTTCTGTGTTTCATCGTCAGTAAGAAGGTCCAAGGGATACAGTAAACCTGAAATGAAGCATCGGAATCTATAACTAGTGGCACAGGAATGTTTCAAAATATAGACAGTAGGAAAAGTCAGTCTACATGTACTTAAGTCGCCATTGTGCCTTTTGTATTTAATTCCCATGCAATTTCTGTGTTTCATCGTCAATAAGAAGGTCAGAGGGATACAGTAAACCTGAAGTGAAGCATCGGAATCTGTAACTCGTGTCACAGGAATGGTTCAAAACATTGTCAGTAAGAAGAGTCAGTCTTCTTGTACTTAAGTCGGCATTGTGCCTCTTGTATTTAATTCCGATGCAATTTCTGTGTTTCATCGTCAATAAGAAGGTCCATGTCATAGAGTAACCCTGAAGTGAAGCATCGGAATCTATAACTAGTGTCGCAGGAATGGTTCAAAAAAGACAGTAAGAAGAGTCAGTCTTCTTGTACTTAAGTCGGCATTATGCCCTTTTCAATTTATTTCCGATGCAACTACTGTGTTTCATCGTCAATAAGAATGTCAGAGGGATACAGTAAACCTGAAGTGAAGCATCGGAATCTCTAACTAGTGTCACCGGAATGGATCAAAACATAGTCAGTAGGAAGAATCAGTCTCCTTGTACTTAAGTCGGCATTGTGCCTTTTGTATTTATTTCCGATGCAATATCTGTGTTTCACCGTCAATAAGAAGGTCCAAGGGATACAGTAACCCTGAAGTGAAGCATCGGAATCTGTAACTAGCGTCACAGGAATGGTTCAAAACTTAGACAGTATGAAGAATCAGTCTTCTTGTACTTCACTCGGCATTGTGCCATTTCTTTTTAATTCCGATGCAATTTCTGTGTTTCATCGTCAATAAGAACGTGCAAGGGATACAGCAAACCTGAAGTGAAGCATCGGAATCTATAACTAGTGTCACAGGAATGGATCAAATCATAGACAGTAGGAGGAGTGAGTCATCTTTTACTTAAGTCGGCAATGTGCCTTTTCTATTTAATTCCGATGCAATTTCTGTGTTTCATCGTCAATAACAAGGTCAGAGGTATACAGTAAACCAGAAGTGAAGCATCGGAATCTGTAACTAACGTAACAGGAATGGATCAAAACATAGATAGTAAGAAGAGTCAGTCTTCTGGTACTTAAGTCGGCATTGTGCCTTTTATTATAATTTCCGAAGCAATTTCTGTGTTTCATCGTCAAAAAAAAGGTCAAAGGGATACAGTAACCCTGGAGTGAAGCATCGGAATCTATAACTAGTGTCACAGGAGTGGTTAAAACATAGACAGTAAGAAGAGTCAGTCTTCCTGTACTTAAGTCGGCATTGTGCCTTTTCTATTTAATTCCGATGCGATTTCTTTGTTTCGTCGTCAATATGAAGGTCAGAGTTATACAGTGAACCTGAAGCGAAGCATCGGAATCCATATCTAGTGTCACAGGAATGGTTCAAAACATAGTCAGTAGGAAGAATCAGTCTTCTTGTACTTAAGTCGGCATTGTGCCTTTTCTATTTAATTCCGATGCAATATCTGTGTTTCATCGTCAATAAGAAGGTCAGAGGGATACAGTAAACCTGAAGTGAAGCATCGGAATCTATAACTAGTGTCACAGGAAAAGTTCCAAACATAGTCAGTAAGAAGAGTCAGTCTTCTTGTACTTAAGTCGTCATAGTGCCTTTTCTATTTAATTCCGATGCAATTTCTGTGTTTCATCGTCAATAAGAAGGTCCAAGGGATACAGTACACCTGAAGTGAATCATCGGAAACAATAACTAGTGTCACAGGAATGGTTCAAAACATAGTCAGTACGAAGAGTCAGTCTGCTTGTACGTAAGTCGGCATTGTGCCTTTTGTATCTAATTCCGATGCAAATTCTGTGTTTCATCGTCAATAAGAAGGTCAGAGGGATACAGTAAACCTAAAGTGAAGAATCGGAATCTATAACTAGTGTCACAGGAATGGTTCAAAACATAGACAGTAAGAAGGGTCAGTCTTCTTGTACTTAAGTCGGCATTGTGCCTTTTGTATTTAATTCCGATGCTATTTCTGAGTTTCATCGTCAATAAGAAGGTCAGAGGGATACAGTAAACCTGAAGTGAAGCATCGGAATCTATAACTAGTGTCACAGGAATGGTTCAAAACAGTCAGTAAGAAGAGTCTGTCTTCTTGTACTTAAGTCGGCACTGTGCCTTTTGTATTTAATTCCGATGCAATTTCTGTGTTTCATCGTCAATAAGAAGGTCCAAGGGATACAGTAAATCTGAGGTGAAGCATCGGAATCTATAACTTGTTTCACAGGAATGGTTCAAAACATTGACAGTAAGAAGAGTCAGTCTTCTTTAACTTATGTCGGCATTGTGCCTTTTGTATTTCATTCCGATGCAATTTCTGTGTTTCATCGTCAATAAGGAGGTCAGAGGGATACAGTAAATCTGAATTGTAGCATCGGAATCAATAACTAGTATCACAGGAATGGTTCAAAACTTAGACAGTTGGAAGAGTCAGTCTTCTTGTACCTAAGTCGGCATTGTGCCTTTTGTATTTAATTCCGACGCAATTTCTGTGTTTCATCGTCAATAAGAAGGTCCAAGGGATACAGTAAACCTGAAATGAAGCATCGGATCTATAACTAGTGTCACAGGAATGTTTAAAATTTAAACAGTAGGAAGAGTCAGTCTACATGTACTTAAGTCGGCATTGTGCCTTTTGTATTTAATTCGGATGCAATTTCTGTGCTTCATCGTCAATAAGAAGGTCAGAGGGATACAGTAAACCTGAAGTGAAGCATCGCAATCTATAACTCGTGTCACAGGAATGGTTCAAGGCATTGTCAGTAAGAAGAGTCAGTCTTCTTGTACTTAAGTCGGCATTGTGCCTTTTGTATTTAATGCCGATGCAGTTTCTGTGTTTCATCGTCAATAAGAAGGTCTAAGGGATACAGTAACTCTGAAGTGAAGCATCGGAATCTGTAACTAGAGTCACAGGAATGGTTCAAAACTTAGCCAGTATGAAGAGTCAGTCTTGTGGTACTTCAGTCAGCATTGTGCCATTTCAATTTAATTCCGATGCAATTTCTGTGTTTCATCGTCAATATGAAGGTCAGATTAATACAATAAACCTGAAGTGAAGCATCGGAATGTATATGTAGTGCCACAGGAATGGTTCAAATCATAGTCAGTAAGAAGAGTCAGTCTTCTTGTACTTAAGTCGGCATTGTGCCTTTTCTATTTAATTCCGATGCAATATCTGTGTTTCATCGTCAATAAGAAGGTCAGATGGATACAATAAACCTGGAGTGAAGCATCGGAATCTATAACTAGTGTCACAGGAGTGGTTAAAACATAGACAGTAAGAAGAATCAGTCTTCTTGTACTTCAGTTGGCATTGTGCGTTTTCTATTTAATTCCGATGCGATTTCTTTGTTTCATCGTCAATATGAGGGTCATAGTAATACAGTGAACCTGAAGTGAAGCATCGGAATCTATATCTAGTGTCACAGGAATGGTTCAAAGCATAGTCAGTAGGAAGAATCAGTCTTCTTGTACCAAAGTCGGCATTGTGCCTTTTCTATTTAATACCGACGCAATATCTGTGTTTCATCGTCAATAAGAAGTTCAGAGGGATACAGTAAACCTGAAGTGAAGCATCGGAATCTATAACTAGTGTCACAGGAATGGTTCAAATCATAGACAGTAAGAAGTGTCATTCTTCTTGTACTTAAGTCGGCATTGTGCCTTTTGTATTTAACTCCGATGCACTATCTTTGTTTCATCGTCAATAAGAGGATCCATGTGATACAGTAAACCTGAAATGAAGCATCGGAATCTATAACAAGTGTCACAGGAATGGTTCAAAACATAGACAGTAGGAAGATTCATTCTACATGTACTTAAGTCGGCATCGTGCCTTTTGTATTTATTTCCGATGCAATTTCTGTGTTTCATCGTCAATAAGAAGGTCACAGGGATACAGTAAACCTGAAGTGAAGCATCGGAATCTATAACTAGTGTCACAGGAATGGTTCAAAGCATAGTCAGTAAGAAGAGTCAGTCTTCTTGTACTTAAGTCGGCATTGTGCCTTTTGTATTTTATTCCGATGCAATTTCTGTGTTTCATCGTCAATACGAAGGTGCAAGGGATACAGTAAACCTGAAGTGAAGCATCGGAATCTATAACTAATGTCACAGGAACTGTTCAAACCATAGACAGTAGGATGAGCAGTCCTCTTGTACTTAAGTCGGCATTGTGCCTTTCCTATTTAATTCCGCTGCAATTTCTGTGTTTCATCGTCAATAAGAAGGTCCAAGTGATACAGTACACCTGAAGTGAATCATCGGAATCCATAACTAGTGTCAAAGGAATGGTTCTAACATAGTCAGTACGAAGAGTCAGTCTTCTTGTACGTAAGTCGGCATTGTGTCTTTTGTATCTAATTCCCATGCAATTTCTGTGTTTCATCGTCAATAAGAAGGTCAAAGGGATACAGTAAACCTGAAGTGAAGAATCGGAATCTATAACTAGTGTCACAGGAATGGTTCAAAACATAGACAGTAAGAAGGGTCAGTCTTCTTGTACTTAAGTCGGCATTGTGACTTTTGTATTTAATTCCGATGCAATTTCTGAGTTTCATCGTCAATAAGAAGGTCAGAGGGATACAGTAAACCTGAGGTGAAGCATCGGAATCTATAACTAGTGTCACCGGAATGGTTCAAAACAGTCAGTAAGAAGAGGCAGTCTTCCTGTACTTAAGTCGGCATTGTGCCTTTTGTATTTAACTCCGATGCACTATCTGTGTTTCATCGTCAATAAGAAGATCCAAGGGATTCAGTTAACCTGAAAAGAAGCATAAGAATCTATAACAAGTGTCACAGGAATGGTTCAAATCATAGACAGTGGAAAGATTCATTCTACATGTACTTAAGTCGGCATGGTGCGTTTTGTATTTATTTCCGATGCTATTTCTGTGTTTCATCGTCAAAAAGAAGGTCAAAGGTATAGAGTAAACCTGGGGTGAAGCATCGGAATCTATAACTAGGGTCACAGGAGTGGTTAAAACATAGACGGTAAGAAGAGTCAGTCTTCTTGTACTTAAGTCGGCATTGTGCCTTTTCTATTTAATTCCGATGCGATTTCTTTGTTTCATCGTCAATATGAAGGTCAGAGTGATACAGTGAACCTGAGAGATGCATCGGAATCTATATCTAGTGTCATAGCAATGGTTCAAAACATAGTCAGTAGATAGAATCAGTCTTCTTGTACTTAATTCGGCATTGTGCCTTTTCTATTTAATTCCGATGCAATATCTGTGTTTCATCGTCAATAAGAAGGTCAGAGGGATACAGTACACCTGAAGTGAATCATCGGAATCCATAACTAGTGTCACAGGAATGGTTCAAACATAGTCAGTACGAAGAGTCAGTCTTCTTGTACGTAAGTCGGCATTGTGCCTTTTGTGTCTAATTCCGATGCAATTTCTGTGTTTCATCCTCAATAAGAAGGTCAGAGGGATACAGTAAACCTGAAGTGAAGAATCGGAATCTATAACTAGTGTCACAGGAATGGTTCAAAACATAGACAGTAAGAAGGGTAGGTCGTCTTGTACTTAAGTCGGCATTGTGCCTTTTGTATTTTATTCCGATGCAATTTCTGTGTTTCATCGTCAATAAGATGGTCCAAGGGACACAGTACACCTGAAGTGAAGCATCGGAAACTATAACTAGTGTCACAGGAATGGTTCAAAACGTAGACAGTAAGAATAGTCAGCCTTCTTGTACTTAAGTCGGCATTATGCCCTTTTCAATTTATTTCCGACGCAATTACTGCGATTCATCGTCAATAAGAAAGTCAGAGGGATACAGTAAACCTGAAGTGAAGCATCGGAATCTCTAACTAGTGTCACAGGAATGGTTCAAATCATAGACAGTAAGAAGGGTCATTCTTCTTGTACTTAAGTCGGCATTGTGCCTTTTGTATTTAACTCCGATGCACTATCTTTGTTTCATCGTCAATAAGAGGATCCATGTGATACAGTAAACCTGAAATGAAGCATCGGAATCTATAACAAGTGTCACAGGAATGGTTCAAAACATAAACAGTAGGAAGGTTCATTCTACATGTACTTAAGTCGGCATCGTGCCTTTTGTATTTATTTCCGATGCAATTTCTGTGTTTCATCGTCAATAAGAAGGTCAGAGGGATACAGTTATCCTGAAGTGAAGCATCTTAATCTATAACTAGTGTCACAGGAATGGTTCAAAGCATAGTCAGTAAGAAGAGTCAGTCTTCTTGTACTTAAGTCGGCATTGTGCCTTTTGTATTTAATTCCGATGCAATTTCTGTGTTTCATCGTCAATACGAAGGTCCAAGGGATACAGTAAACCTGAAATGAAGCATCGGAATCTATAACTAGTGTCACAGGAATGGTTCAAAGCATAGTCAGTAAGAAGAGTCAGTCTTCTTGTACTTAAGTCGGCATTGTGACTTTTGTATTTATTTCCGATGCAATTTCTGTGTTTCAAAGTCAATAAGAAGGTCAGAGGGATACAGTTATCCTGAAGTGAAGCATCGGAATCTATAACTAGTGTCACAGGAATGGTTCAAAGCATAGACAGTAAGAAGGGTCATTCTTCTTGTACTTAAGTCGGCATTGTGCATTTTGTATTTAACTCCGATGCACTATCTTTGTTTCATCGTCAATAAGAGGATCCATGTGATACAGTAAACCTGAAATGAAGCATCGGAATCTATAACAAGTGTAACAGGAATGGTTCAAAACATAGACACTGGGAAGATTTAATCTACATGTACTTACGTCGGCATCGTGCCTTTTGCATTTATTTCCGATGCAATATCTGTGTTTCATCGTCAATAAGAAGGTCAGAGGGATACAGTAAACCTGAAGTGAAGCATCGGAATCTATAACTAGTGTCACAGGAATGGTTCAAAGCATAGTCAGTAAGAAGAGTCAGTCTTCTTGTACTTAAGTCGGCATTGTGACTTTTGTATTTAATTCCAATGCAATTTCTGTGTTTCATCGTCAATACGGAGGCCCAAGGGATACAGTAAACCTGAAGTGAAGCATCGGAATCCATAACTAGTGTCACAGGAATGGTTCAAAACATAGACCAAAAGAAGAGTCAGTCTTCTTGTACTTAAGTCGGCATTGTGCCTTTCCTATTTAATTCCGATGCAATATCTGTGTTTCATCGTCAATAAGAAGTTCCAAGGGATACAGTACAATTGAAGTGAATCATCGGAATCCATAACTAGTGTCACAGGAATGGTTCAAACATAGTCAGTACGAAGAGTCAGTCTTCTTGTACGTAAGTCGGCATTGTGCCTTTTGTGTCTAATTCCGATGCAATTTCTGTGTTTCATCGTCAATAAGAAGGTCAGAGGGATACAGTAAACCTGAAGTGAAGAATCGGAATCTATAACTAGTGTCACAGGAATGGTTCAAAACATAGACAGTAAGAAGGGTAGGTCTTCTTGTACTTTAGTCGGCATTGTGCCTTTTGTATTTAGTTCCGATGCAATTTCTGAGTTTCATCGTCAATGGGAAGGTCCAAGGGACACAGTAAATCTGAGGTGAAGCATCGGAATCTATAACTTGTGTCACAGGAATGGTTCAAAACATTGACAGTAAGAAGAGTCAGTCTCCTTTTACTTAAGTCGGCATTGTGCCTTTTGTATTTCATTCCGATGCAATTTCTGTGTTTCATCGTCAATAAGAAGGTCAGAGGGATGCAATAAATCTGAAGTGTAGCATCGGAATCAATAACTAGTATCACAGGAATGGTTCAAAAGTTAGACAGTTGGAAGAGTCAGTCTTCTTTTACTTAAGTCGGCATTGTGCCTTTTGTATTTAATTCCGACGCAATTTCTGTGTTTCATCGTCAATAAGAAGGTCCACGGGATACAGTAAACCTGAAATTAAGCATCGGATCTATAACTAGTGTCACAGGAATGTTTCAAAATATAAACAGTAGGAAGAGTCAGTCTACATGTACTTAAGTCTGCGTTGTGGCTTTTGTCTTTAATTCCGATGCAATTTCTGTGTTTCATCGTCAATAAGAGGGTCAGAGGGATACAGTAAACCTGAAGTGAAGCATCGGAATCTATAACTCGTGTCACAGGAATGGTTCAAACCATTGTCAGTAAGAAGAGTCAGTCTTCTTGTACTTAAGTTGGCTTTGTGCCTTTTGTATTTAATTCCGATGCAATTTCTGTGTTTCATCGTCAATGAGATGGTCCAAGGGACACAGTAAACCTGAAGTGAACCATCGGAATCTATAACTAGTGTCACAGGAATGGTTCAAAACATAGTCAGTAAGATGAGTCAGTCTTCTTGTATTTAAGTCGGCGTTGTGCCTTTTGTATTTATTTCCGATGCAATATCTGTGTTTCATCGTCAATAAGAACGTCCAAGGGACACAGTAACTCTGAAGTGAAGCATCAGAATCTGTAACTAGCGTCACAGGAATGGTTCAAAACTTAGCCAGTATGAAGAGTCACTCTTCTTGGACTTTAGTCAGCATTGTGCCGTTTCTATTTAATTCCGATTCAATTTCTGTGTTTCATCGTCAATAAGAAGGTCAGATGGATACAGTAAACCTGAAGTGAAGCATCGGAATCAATATCTAGTGCCACAGGAATGGTTCAAATGATAGTCAGTAATAAGAGCCAGTCTTCTTGTACTTAAGTCGGCATTGTGCCTTTTCTATTTAATTACGATGCAATTTCTGTGTTTCATCGTCAATAAGAACGTCCAAGGGATACAGTAAACCCGAAGTGAAGCATCGGAATCTATAACTAGTGTCACAGGAATGGTTCAAAACATTGACAGTAGGAAGAGTCAGTCTTCTTGTACTTAAGTCGGCAATGTGCCTTTTCTATTTAGTTCCGATGCAATTTCTGTGTTTCATCGTCAATATAAAGGTCAGAGGTATACAGTAAGCCTGAACTGAAACATCGGAATCTGTAACTAACGTCACAGGAATGGTTCAAAACATAGATAGTAAGAAGAGGCAGTCTTCTATTACTTAAGTCTGCATTGTGCCTTTTCCATTAAATTCCGAAGCAATTTCTGTGTTTCATCGTCACAAAGAAGGTCAAAGGGATACAGTTAACCTGGAGTGAAGCATCGGAATCTATAACTAGGGTCAAGGGAGTGGTTAAAACATAGACAGTAAGAAGAGTCAGTCTTCTTGTACTTTAGTCGGCATTGTGTCTTTTCTATTTAATTCCGATGCGGTTTCTTTGTTTCATCGTCAACATGAACGTCAGAGTGATACAGTGAACCTGAAGTGAATCATCGGAATCCATAACTAGTGTCACAGGAATGGTTCAAACATAGTCAGTACGAAGGGTCAGTCTTCTTGTACGTAAGTCGGCGTTGTGCCTTTTGTATCTAATTCCGATACAATTTCTGTGTTTCATCGTCAATTAGAAGGTCAGAGGGATACAGAAAACCTGAAGTGAAGAATCGGAATCTATAACTAGTGTCACAGGAATGGTTCAAAACATAGACAGTAAGAAGGGTCAGTCTTCTTGTACTTAAGTCGGTATTGTGCCATTTGTATCTAATTCCGACACAATTTCTGAGTTTCATCGTCAATAAAAGGGTCAGAAGGATACAGTAAACCTGAGGTGAAGCATCGGAATCCATAACTAGTGTCACAGGAATGGTTCAAATCATAGACAGTGGGAAGATTCATTCTACATGTACTTAAGTCGGCATCGTGCCTTTAGTATTTATTTCCGATGCAATTTCTGTGTTTCATCGTCAATAAGATTGTCAGAGGGATACAGTAAACCTGATGAAAAGCATCGGAAACTATAACTAGGGGCACAGGAATGGTTCAAAACATAGTCAGTAAGAAGAGTCAAACCTCTTGTACCTAAGTCGGCATTGTGCCTTTTGTATTTAATTCCGATGCAATTTCTGTGTTTCATCGACAATAACAAGGTCCAAGGGATACAGTAAACCTGAACTGAAGCATCGGAATCTATAACTAATGTTACAGGAACCGTTCAAAACATAGACAGTAGGAAGTGTCAGTCTTCTTGTACTTAAGTCGGCATTGTTCGTTTTGTATTTAGTTCCGATGCAATTTCTGTGTTTCATCGTCAATAAGAAGGTCCTAGTGATAGAGTAAACCTGAAGTGAAGCATCGGAATCTATAACTAGTGTCACAGGAATGGTTCAAAACATAGTCAGTAAGAAGAGTCTGTCTTCTTGTACTTAAGTCGGCATTGTGCCTTTTGTATTTAATTCCGATACAATTTCTGTGTTTCATCGTCAATACGAAGGTCAGAGGGATACAGTACACCTGAAGTGAATCATCGGAATCCATAACTAGTGTCACAGGAATGGTTCAAACATAGTCAGTACGAAGAGTCAGTCTTCTTGTACGTAAGTCGGCATTGTGCCTTTTGTGTCTAATTCCGATGCAATTTCTGTGTTTCATCGTCAATAAGAAGGTCAGAGGGATACAGTAAACCTGAAGTGAAGAATCGGAATCTATAACTAGTGTCACAGGAATGGTTCAAAACATAGACAGTAAGTAGGGTAGGTCTTCTTGTACTTAAGTCGGCATTGTGCCTTTTGTATTTAATTCCGATGCAATTTCTGAGTTTCATCGTCAAGGTCCAAGGGATACAGTAAATCTGAGGTGAAGCATCGGAATCTATAACTTGTGTCACAGGAATGGTTCAAAACATTGACAGTAAGAAGAGTCAGTCTCCTTTTACTTAAGTCGGCATTGTGCCTTTTGTATTTCATTCCGATGCAATTTCTGTGTTTCATCGTCAATAAGAAGGTCAGAGGGATGCAGTAAATCTGAAGTGTAGCATCGGAATCAATAACTAGTATCACAGGAATGGTTCAAAAGTTAGACAGTTGGAAGAGTCAGTCTTCTTTTACTTAAGTCGGCATTGTGCCTTTTGTATTTAATTCCGACGCAATTTCTGTGTTTCATCGTCAATAAGAAGGTCCACGGGATACAGTAAACCTGAAATTAAGCATCGGATCTATAACTAGTGTCACAGGAATGTTTCAAAATATAAACAGTAGGAAGAGTCAGTCTACATGTACTTAAGTCTGCATTGTGGCTTTTGTCTTTAATTCCGATGCAATTTCTGTGTTTCATCGTCAATAAGAGGGTCAGAGGGATCCAGTAAACCTGAAGGGAAGCATCGGAATCTATAACTCGTGTCATAGGAATGGTTCAAAACATTGTCAGTAAGAAGAGTCAGTCTTCTTGTACTTAAGTTGGCATTGTGCCTTTTGTATTTAATTCCGATGCAATTTCAGTGTTTCATCGTCAATAAGATGGTCCAAGGGACACAGTAAACCTGAAGTGAACCATCGGAATCTATAACTAGTGTCACAGGAATGGTTCAAAACATAGTCAGTAAGATGAGTCAGTCTTCTTGTATTTAAGTCGGCGTTGTGCCTTTTGTATTTATTTCCGATGCAATATCTGTGTTTCATCGTCAATAAGAACGTCCAAGGGACACAGTAACTCTGAAGTGAAGCATCAGAATCTGTAACTAGCGTCACAGGAATGGTTCAAAACTTAGCCAGTATGAAGAGTCACTCTTCTTGGACTTTAGTCAGCATTGTGCCGTTTCTATTTAATTCCGATTCAATTTCTGTGTTTCATCGTCAATAAGAAGGTCAGATGGATACAGTAAACCTGAAGTGAAGCATCGGAATCAATATCTAGTGCCACAGGATTGGTTCAAATGATAGTCAGTAATAAGAGCCAGTCTTCTTGTACTTAAGTCGGCATTGTGCCTTTTCTATTTAATTACGATGCAATTTCTGTGTTTCATCGTCAATAAGAACGTCCAAGGGATACAGTAAACCCGAAGTGAAGCATCGGAATCTATAACTAGTGTCACAGGAATGGTTCAAAACATTGACAGTAGGAAGAGTCAGTCTTCTTGTACTTAAGTCGGCAATGTGCCTTTTCTATTTAGTTCCGATGCAATTTCTGTGTTTCATCGTCAATATAAAGGTCAGAGGTATACAGTAAGCCTGAACTGAAACATCGGAATCTGTAACTAACGTCACAGGAATGGTTCAAAACATAGATAGTAAGAAGAGGCAGTCTTCTATTACTTAAGTCTGCATTGTGCCTTTTCCATTAAATTCCGAAGCAATTTCTGTGTTTCATCGTCACAAAGAAGGTCAAAGGGATACAGTTAACCTGGAGTGAAGCATCGGAATCTATAACTAGGGTCAAGGGAGTGGTTAAAACATAGACAGTAAGAAGAGTCAGTCTTCTTGTACTTTAGTCGGCATTGTGTCTTTTCTATTTAATTCCGATGCGGTTTCTTTGTTTCATCGTCAACATGAACGTCAGAGTGATACAGTGAACCTGAAGTGAATCATCGGAATCCATAACTAGTGTCACAGGAATGGTTCAAACATAGTCAGTACGAAGGGTCAGTCTTCTTGTACGTAAGTCGGCGTTGTGCCTTTTGTATCTAATTCCGATACAATTTCTGTGTTTCATCGTCAATTAGAAGGTCAGAGGGATACAGAAAACCTGAAGTGAAGAATCGGAATCTATAACTAGTGTCACAGGAATGGTTCAAAACATAGACAGTAGGAAGGGTCAGTCTTCTTGTACTTAAGTCGGCATTGTGCCATTTGTATCTAATTCCGACACAATTTCTGAGTTTCATCGTCAATAAAAGGGTCAGAAGGATACAGTAAACCTGAGGTGAAGCATCGGAATCCATAACTAGTGTCACAGGAATGGTTCAAATCATAGACAGTGGGAAGATTCATTCTACATGTACTTAAGTCGGCATCGTGCCTTTAGTATTTATTTCCGATGCAATTTCTGTGTTTCATCGTCAATAAGATTGTCAGAGGGATACAGTAAACCTGATGAAAAGCATCGGAAACTATAACTAGGGGCACAGGAATGGTTCAAAACATAGTCAGTAAGAAGAGTCAAACCTCTTGTACCTAAGTCGGCATTGTGCCTTTTGTATTTAATTCCGATGCAATTTCTGTGTTTCATCGACAATAACAAGGTCCAAGGGATACAGTAAACCTGAACTGAACCATCGGAATCTATAACTAATGTTACAGGAACCGTTCAAAACATAGACAGTAGGAAGTGTCAGTCTTCTTGTACTTAAGTCGGCATTGTTCGTTTTGTATTTAGTTCCGATGCAATTTCTGTGTTTCATCGTCAATAAGAAGGTCCTAGTGATAGAGTAAACCTGAAGTGAAGCATCGGAATCTATAACTAGTGTCACAGGAATGGTTCAAAACATAGTCAGTAAGAAGAGTCTGTCTTCTTGTACTTAAGTCGGCATTGTGCCTTTTGTATTTAATTCCGATACAATTTCTGTGTTTCATCGTCAATACGAAGGTCAGAGGGATACAGTACACCTGAAGTGAATCATCGGAATCCATAACTAGTGTCACAGGAATGGTTCAAATATAGTCAGTACGAAGAGTCAGTCTTCTTGTACGTAAGTCGGCATTGTGCCTTTTGTGTCTAATTCCGATGCAATTTCTGTGTTTCATCGTCAATAAGAAGGTCAGAGGGATACAGTAAACCTGAAGTGAAGAATCGGAATCTATAACTAGTGTCACAGGAATGGTTCAAAACATAGACAGTAAGTAGGGTAGGTCTTCTTGTACTTAAGTCGGCATTGTGCCTTTTGTATTTAATTCCGATGCAATTTCTGAGTTTCATCGTCAATGAGAAGGTCCAAGGGATACAGTAAATCTGAGGTGAAGCATCGGAATCTATAACTTGTGTCACAGGAATGGTTCAAAACATTGACAGTAAGAAGAGTCAGTCTCCTTTTACTTAAGTCGGCATTGTGCCTTTTGTATTTCATTCCGATGCAATTTCTGTGTTTCATCGTCAATAAGAAGGTCAGAGGGATGCAGTAAATCTGAAGTGTAGCATCGGAATCAATAACTAGTATCACAGGAATGGTTCAAAAGTTAGACAGTTGGAAGAGTCAGTCTTCTTTTACTTAAGTCGGCATTGTGCCTTTTGTATTTAATTCCGACGCAATTTCTGTGTTTCATCGTCAATAAGAAGGTCCACGGGATACAGTAAACCTGAAATTAAGCATCGGATCTATAACTAGTGTCACAGGAATGTTTCAAAATATAAACAGTAGGAAGAGTCAGTCTACATGTACTTAAGTCTGCATTGTGGCTTTTGTCTTTAATTCCGATGCAATTTCTGTGTTTCATCGACAATAAGAGGGTCAGAGGGATCCAGTAAACCTGAAGGGAAGCATCGGAATCTATAACTCGTGTCATAGGAATGGTTCAAAACATTGTCAGTAAGAAGAGTCAGTCTTCTTGTACTTAAGTTGGCATTGTGCCTTTTGTATTTAATTCCGATGCAATTTCTGTGTTTCATCGTCAATAAGATGGTCCAAGGGACACAGTAAACCTGAAGTGAACCTTCGGAATCTATAACTAGTGTCACAGGAATGGTTCAAAACATAGTCAGTAAGAAGAGTCAGTCTTCTTGTATTTAAGTCGGCGTTGTGCCTTTTGTATTTATTTCCGATGCAATATCTGTGTTTCATCGTCAATAAGAAAGTCCAAGGGACACAGTAACTCTGAAGTGAAGCATCAGAATCTGTAACTAGCGTCACAGGAATGGTTCAAAACTTAGCCAGTATGAAGAGTCGCTCTTCTTGTACTTCAGTCAGCATTGTGCCATTTCTATTTAATTCCGATGCAATTTCTGTGTTTCATCGTCAATAAGAACGTCCAAGGGATACAGTAAACCCGAAGTGAAGCATCGGAATCTATAACTAGTGTCACAGGAATGGTTCAAAACATAGACAGTAGGAAGAGTCAGTCTTCTTGTACTTAAGTCGGCAATGTGCCTTTTCTATTTAGTTCCGATGCAATTTCTGTGTTTCATCGTCAATAAAAAGGTCAGAGGTATACAGTAAACCTGAACTGAAACATCGGAATCTGTAACTAACGTCACAGGAATGGTTCAAGGCATAGATAGTAAGAAGAGTCAGTCTTCTATTACTTAAGTCGGCATTGTGCCTTTTCCATTAAATTCCGAAGCAATTTCTGTGTTTCATCGTCACAAAGAAGGTCAAAGGGATACAGTAAACCTGAAGTGAAGCATCGGAAATTATAACTAGTGTCACAGGAGTGGTTAAAACATAGACAGTAAGTAGAGTCAGTCTTCTTGTACTTAAGTCGGCATTGTGCCTTTTCTATTTAATTCCGATGCGGTTTCTTTGTTTCATCGTCAATATGAGGGTCAGAGTTAAACAGTGAACCTGAAGTGAAGCATCGGAATCTGTATCTAGTGTCACAGGAATGGTTCAAAACATAGTCAGTAGGAAGAATCAGTCTTCTTGTACCTAAGTCGGCATTGTGCCCTTTCTATTTAATTCCGATGCAATATCTGTGTTTCATCGTCAATACGAAGGTCAGAGGGATACAGTAAACCTGAAGTGAAGCATCGGAATCTATAACTAGTGTCACAGGAATGGTTCAAATCATAGACAGTAAGAAGGGTCAGTCTTCTTTTACTTAAGTCGGCATTGTGCCTTTTGTATTTAACTCCGATGCACTATCTGTGTTTCATCGTCAATATGAGGATCCATGTGATACAGTAAACCTGAAATGAAGCATCGGAATCTATAACAAGTGTCACAGGAATGGTTCAAAACATAGACAGTAGGAAAATTCATTATACATGTACTTAAGTCGTCATCGTGCCTTTTGTATTTATTTCCGATGCAATTTCTGTGTTTCATCGTCAATAAGAACGTCCAAGGGATACAGTAAACCTGACGTGAAGCATCGGAATCTATAACTAAAGTCACAGGAATTGTTCAAAACATAGACAGTTGGAAGAGGCAGTCCTCTTGTACTTAAGTCGGCATTGTACCTTTTGTATTTAATTCCGATGCAATTTCTGTGTTACGTCGTCAATAAGATGGCCCAAGGGATACAGTAAACCTGAAGTGAAGCATCGGAATCTATAACTAGTGTCACAGGAATGGTTCAAAACATAGACAAAAAGAAGAGTCAGTCTTCTTGTACTTAAGTCGGCATTGTGCCTTTCCTCTTTAATTCCGATGCAATTTCTGTGTTTCATCGTCAATAAGATGGTCCAAGGGATAAAGTACACCTGAAGTGAATCATCGGAATCCATAACTAGTGTCACAGGAATGGTTCAAACATAGTCAGTACGAAGAGTCAGTCATCTTGTACGTAAGTCGGCATTGTGCCTTTTGTATCTAATTCCGATGCAATTTCTGTGTTTCATCGTCAACAAGAAGGTCAGAGGGATACAGTAAACCTGAAGTGAAGAATCGGAATCTATAACTAGTGTCACAGGAATGGTTCAAAACATAGACAGTAAGAAGGGTCAGTCTTCTTGTACTTAAGTCGGCATTGTGCCTTTTGTATTTAATTCCGATGCAATTTCTGAGTTTCATCGTCAATAAGAAGGTCAGAGACATACAGTAAACCTGAGGTGAAGCATCGGAATCTATAACTAGTGTCACCGGAATGGTTCAAAACAGTCAGTAAGAAGAGTCAGTCTTCTTGTACTTAAGTCGGCATTGTGCCTTTTGTATTTAACTCCGATGCACTATCTGTGTTTCATCGTCAATTAGAAGAGCCAAGGGATTCAGTTAACCTGAAACGAAGCATAAGAATCTATAACAAGTGTCGCAGGAATGGTTCAAATCATAGACAGTGGGAAGATTCATTCTACATGTACTTAAGTCGGCATCGTGGCTTTTGTATTTATTTCCGATGCAATTTCTGTGTTTCATCGTCAATAAGATTGTCAGAAGGATACAGTAAACCTGATGTGAAGCATCGGAAACTATAACTAGTGGCACAGGAATGGTTCAAAACATAGTCAGTAAGAGGAGTCAGTCTTCTTGTACTTAAGTCGACAATGTGCCTTTTCTATTTAATTCCAATGCAATTTCTGTGTTTCATCGTCCATAAGAAGGTCGGAGGTATACAGTAAACCTGAAGTGAAGCATCGGAATCTGTAACTAACTTAACAGGAATGGTTCAAAATATAGATAGTATGAAGAGTCAGTCTTCTGGTACTTAAGTCGGCCTTGTGCCTTTTCTATAAAATTCCGATGCAATTTCTGTGTTTCATCGTCAAAAAGAAGGTCAAGGGGATACAGTATACCTGGAGTGAAGCATCGGAATCTATAACTAGGGTCACAGGAGTGGTTAAAACATAGACAGTAAGAAGAGTCAGTCTTCTTGTACTTTAGTTGGCATTGTGTCTTTTCTATTTAATTCCGATGCGATTTCTTTGTTTCATCGTCAATATGAAGGTCAGAGTGATACAGTGAACCTGAAGTGAATCATCGGAATCCATAACTAGTGTCACAGGAATGGTTCAAACATAGTCAGTACGAAGGGTCAGTCTTCTTGTACGTAAGTCGGCATTGTCCCTTTTGTATCTAATTCCGATACAATTTCTGTGTTTCATCGTCAATTAGAAGGTCAGAGGGATACAGAAAACCTGAAGTGAAGAATCGGAATCTATAACTAGTGTCACAGGAATGGTTCAAAACATAGACAGTAAGAAGTGTCAGTCTTCTTGTACTTAAGTCGGCATTGTGCCATTTGTATTTAATTCTGACACAATTTCTGAGTTTCATCGTCAATAAAAGGGTCAGAAGGATACAGTAAACCTGAGGTGAAGCATCGGAATCCATAACTAGTGTCACAGGAATGGTTCAAATCATAGACAGTGGGAAGATTCATTCTACATGTACTTAAGTCGGCATCGTGCCTTTAGTATTTATTTCCGATGCAATTTCTGTGTTTCATCTTCAATAAGATTGTCAGAGGGATACAGTAAACCTGATGTAAAGCATCGGAAACTATAACTAGGGGCACAGGAATGGTTCAAAACATAGTCAGTAAGAAGAGTCAAACCTCTTGTACCTAAGTCGGCATTGTGCCTTTTGTATTTAATTCCGATGCAATTTCTGTGTTTCATCGTCAATAACAAGGTCCAAGGGATACAGTAAACCTGAACTGAAGCATCGGAATCTATAACTAATGTTACAGGAACCGTTCAAAACATCGACAGTAGGAAGTCTCAGTCTTCTTGTGCTTAAGTCGGCATTGTTCGTTTTGTATTTAGTTCCGATGCAATTTCTGTGTTTCATCGTCAATAAGAAGGTCCTAGTGATAGAGTAAACCTGAAGTGAAGCATCGGAATCTATAACTAGTGTCACAGGAATGGTTCAAAACATAGTCAGTAAGAAGAGTCGGTCTTCTTGTACTTAAGTCGGCATCGTGCCTTTTGTATTTAATTCCGATACAATTTCTGTGTTTCATAGTCACTAAGAAGGTCCAAGGGATACAGTAAACCCGAAGTGCAGCATCGGAATCTATAATTAATGTCACTGGAATGGTTCAAAACATAGACAGAAAGAAGAGTCAGTCTTCTTGTATTTAAGTCGGCATTGTGCCCTTTTCAATTTAATTCCCATGCAATTACTGTGTTTCATCGTCAATGTGAAGGTCAGGGGGATACAGTAAACCTGAAGTGAAGCATCGGAATCTCTAAGTAGTGTCACAGGAATGGTTCAAAACATAGTCAGTAAGAAGAGTCAGTATTCTTGTACTTAAGTCAGCATTGTGCCTTTTGTATTTAATTCCGATACAATTTCTGTGTTTCATAGTCAATAAGAAGGTCAGAGGGATACAGTAAACCTAGAGTGAAGCATCGGAATCTCTAACTAGTGTCACAGGAATGGTTCAAACATAGTCAGTAAGAAGAGTCAGTCTTCTTGTACTTACGTCGGCATTGTGCCTTTTGCATTTAATTCCGAGCAATATCTGTGTTTCATCGTCAATAAGAATGTCCAAGGGATACAGTAAACCAGAAGTGAAGCATCGGAATCTGTACCTAGCGTCACAGGTATGGTTCAAAACATAGACAGTGAGAAGAGTTAGTCTTCTTGTACTTAAGTCGGCATTGTGCCTCTTCTATTTAATTCCGATGCAATTACAGTGTTTCATCGTCAGTAAGAAGGTCAGAGGGATACAGTAAACATGAAGTGAAGCATCGGAATCTATAACTAGTGTCACAGGAATGGTTCAAAGCATAGACAATAAGAAAGGTCAGTCTTCTTGTACTTAAGTCGGCATTGTGCCTTTTGTATTTAATTCCCATGCAAATTCTGTGTTTCATCGTCAATAAGAATGTCAGAGGGATACTGTAAACCTGAAGTGAAGCATCGGAATCTATAACTAGTGTCACAGGAATGGTTCAAAACATAAACAGTAGGAAGCGTCAGTCATCTTGTACTTAAGTCGGCGTCGTGCATTTTCTAATTAATTCCGATGCAATTTCTGTGTTTCATCGTCAATAAGAAGGTCAGAGGGATACAGTAAACCTGAAGTGAAGCATCGGAATCTGTAACTAGAGTCACAGGAATGTTTCAAAACATAGGCAGTAAGAAGAGTCAGCATTCTTGTACTTAAGTCGGCATTGTGCCTTTTCTATTTAATTACGATGCAATTTCTCTGTTTCATCGTCAACAAGAAGGTCCAAGGGATACAGTAAACCTGAAGTGAAGCGTCGGAATCAATAACTAGTATCACAGGAATGGTTCAAATCTTAGACAGTTGGATGAGTCAGTTTTATTGTACTTAAGTCGGCATTGTGCCTTTTGTATTTAATTCCGATGCAATTACTGTGTTTCATCGTCAATAAGAAGGACAGAGGGATACAGTAAACCTGAAGTGAAGCTTCAGAATCTATAACTAGTGTCACAGGAATGGTTCAAAACAGTCAGTAAGAAGAGTCAGTCTTCTTGTACTTAAGTCGGCATTGTTCCTTTTGTATTTAACTCCGATGCACTATCTGTGTTTCATCGTCAATTAGAAGATCCAAGGGATTCAGTTATCCTGAAATGAAGCATAAGAATCTATAACAAGTGTCACAGGAATGGTTCCAATCATAGACAGTGGGAAGATTCATTCTACATGTACTTAAGTCGGCATCGTGCCTTTTGTATTTATTTCCGATGCAATTTCTGTGTTTCATCGTCAATAAGATTGTCAGAGGGATACAGTAAACCTGATGTAAAGCATCGGAAACTATAACTAGTGGCACAGGAATGGTTCAAAACATAGTCAGTAAGAAGAGTCAAACCTCTTGTACCTAAGTCGGCATTGTGCTTTTTGTATTTAATTCCGATGCAATTTCTGTGTTTTATCGTCAATAACAAGGTCCAAGGGATACAGTAAACCTGAAGTGAAGCATCGGAATCTATAACTAATGTTACAGGAACCGGTCAAAACATAGACAGTAGGAAGTGTCAGTCGTCTTGTACTTAAGTCGGCATTGTTCGTTTTGTATTTAGTTCCGATGCAGTTTCTGTGTTTCATCATCAATAAGAAGGTCCTAGTGATAGAGTAAAACTGAAGTGAAGCATCGGAATCTATAACTAGTGACACAGGAATGGTTCAAAACATAGTCAGTAAGAAGAGTCAGTCTTCTTGTACTTAAGTCGGCATTGTGCCTTTTGTATTTAATTCCGATACAATTTCTGTGTTTCATAGTCAATAAGAAGGTCCAAGAGATACCGTAAACCTGAAATGAAGCATCGGAATCTATAACTAAGGTCACAGGAATGTTTCAAAGCATAGACAGTAGGAAGACTCAGTCTACGTGTACTTAAGTCAGCATTGTGCCTTTGGTATTTAATTCCGATACAATTTCTGTGTTTCATAGTCACTAAGAAGGTCCAAGAGATACAGTAAACCCGAAGTGCAGCATCGGAATCTGTAATTAGTGTCACAGGAATGATTCAAAACATAGACAGTAAGAAGAGTCAGTCTTCTTGTACTTAAGTCGGCATTGTGCCCTTTTTAATTTAATTCCGATGCAATTACTGTTTTTCATCGTGATTATGAAGGTCAGAGGGATACAGTAAACCTGGAGTGAAGCATCGGAATCTATAACTAGGGTCACAGGAGTGGTTAAAACATAGACAGTAAGAAGAGTCAGTCTTCTTGTACTTAAGTCGGCATTGTGCCTTTTCTATATAATTCCGATGCGATTTCTTTGTTTCAGAGTGATACAGTGAACCTGAAGTGAATCATCGGAATCCATAACTAGTGTCACAGGAATGGTTCAAACATAGTCAGTACGAAGGGTCAGTCTTCTTGTACGTAAGTCGGCATTGTGCCTTTTGTATCTAATTCCGATACAATTTCTGTGTTTCATCGTCAATAAGTAGGTCAGAGGGATACAGTAAACCTGAAGTGAAGAATCGGAATCTATAACTAGTGTCACAGGAATGGTTCAAAACATAGACAGCAAGAAGGGTCAGTCTTCTTGTACTTAAGTCGGCATTGTGCCTTTTGTATTTAATTCCGACACAATTTCTGAGTTTCATCGTCAATAAAAGGGTCAGAAGGATACAGCAAACCTGAGGTGAAGCATCGGAATCCATAACTAGTGTCACAGGAATGGTTCAAATCATAGACAGTGGGAAGATTCATTCTATTCATTCTACATGTACTTTAGTCGGCATCGTGCCTTTTGTATTTATTTCCGATGCAATTTCTGTGTTTCATCGTCAATACGATTGTCAGAGGGATACAGTAAACCTGATGTAAAGCATCGGAAACTATAACTAGTGTCACAGGAATGGTTCAAAACATAGTCAGTAAGAAGAGTCAGTCTTCTTGTACTTAAGTCGGCATTGTGCCCTTTTCAATTTAATTCCGATGCAATTACTGTGTTTCATCGTCAATATGAAGGTCAGAGGGATACAGTAAACCTGAAGTGAAGCATCGGAATCTCTATGTAGTGTCACAGGAATGGTTCAAAACATAGTCAGTAAGAAGCGTCAGTATTCTTGTACTTAAGTCAGCATTGTGCCTTTTGTATTTAATTCCGATAAAATTTCTGAGTTTCATAGTCAATAAGAAGGTCCAAGGGATACAGTAAACCTAGAGTGAAGCATTGGAATCTCTAACTAGTGTTACAGGAATGGTTCAAACATAGTCAGTAAGAAGAGTCAGTCTTCTTGTACCTACGTCGGCATTGTGCCTTTTGTATTTAATTCCGAGCAATATCTGTGTTTCATCGTCAATAAGAATGTCCAAGGGATACAGTAAACCAGAAGTGAAGCATCGGAATCTGTAACTAGCGTCACAGGAATGGTTCAAAACATAGACAGTGAGAAGAGTCAGTCTTCTTGTACTTAAGTCGGCATTGTGCCTTTTCTATTTAATTCCGATGCAATTTCTTTGTTTCATCGTCAATAAGAACGTCCAAGGGATACAGTAAACCTGAAGTGAAGCAACGGAATCTATATCTAGTTTCATACGAATGGTTCAAAACATAGACAGTAATGAGAGTCAGTCATATTGCACTTAAGTCGGCATTGTGCCATTTGTATTTAATTCCGATGCAATTTCTGTGTTTCATCGTCAATAAGAAGGACAGAGGGATACAGTAAACCTGAAGTGAAGCATCGGAATCTATAACTAGTGTCACAGGAATGGTTCAAAACAGTCACTAAGAAGAGTCAGTCTTCTTTTACTTAAGTCGGCATTGTGCCTTTTGTATTTGAATCCGATGCAATTTCTGTGTTTCATCGTCAATAAGAAGGTCAGAGGGATACAGTAAAACTGAAGTGTAGCATCGGAATCAATAACTAGTATCACAGGAATGGTTCAAATCTTAGACAGTTGGAAGAGTCAGTTTTATTGTACTTAAGTCGGCATTGTGCCTTTTGTATTTAATTCCGATCCAATTTCTGTGTTTCATCGTCAATAAGAAGGTCCAAGGGATACAGTAAACCTGAAGTGAAGCATCGGAATCTATAACTAGTGTCACAACAATGGTTCAAAGCATAGACAGTAAGAAAGGTCAGTCTTCTTGTACTTAAGTCGGCATTGTGAGTTTTGTATCTAATTCCGATGCAATTTCTGTCTTTCATCGTCAATAAGAAGGTCAGAGGGATACAGTAAACGAGAAGTGAAGCATCGGAATCTATAACTAGTGTCACAGGAATGGTTCCAAACATAGAAAGTAATAAGAGTCAGTATTCTTGTACTTAAGTCTGCATTGTGCCTTTTCTATTTAATTCCGATGCACGTTCTGAGTTTCATCGTCAATAAGAAGGTCCAAGGGATACAGTAAACCTGAAATGAAGCATCGGAATCTATAACTAGTGTCACAGGAATGGTTCAAAACATGGACAGTAAGAAGAGTCAGTCTTCTTGTACTTAAGTCTTCATAATGCCCTTTTCAATTTATTTCCGATGCAATTACTGTTTTTCATCGTCAATAAGAAGGTCAGAGGGATACAGTAAACCTGAAGTGAGGCATCGGAATCTCTAACTAGTGTCACAGGAATGGTTCAAAACATAGTCAGTAAGAAGAGTCAGTCTTCTTGTATTTAAGTCGGCATTGTGCCTCTTGTATTTATTTCCGATGCAATATCTGTGTTTCATCGTCAATAAGAAGGTCCAAGGGATACAGTAACAGTGAAGTGAAGCATCGGAATCCGTAACTAGCGTCACGGGAATGGTTCAAAACTTAGACAGTATGAAGAGTCAGTCTTCTTGTACTTCAGTCGGCAATGTGCCATTTCTATTTAATTCCGATGCAATTTCTGTGTTTCATCGTCAATAAGAAGGTCAGATGGATACAGTAAACCTGAAGTGAAGCATCGGAATCAATATCTAGTGCCACAAGAATGGTTCAAATCATAGTCAGTAAGAAGAGTCAGTCTTCTTGTACTTGAGTCGGCATTGTGCCTTTTCTATTTAATTCCGATGCAATTTCTGTGTTTCATCGTCAATAAGAACGTCCAAGGGATACAGGAAACCTGAAGTGAAGCATCGAAATTTATAGCTAGTGTCACAGGAATGGTTCAAAACATAGACAGTAGGAAGAGTCGGTCTTCTTGTACTTAAGTCGGCAATGTGCCTTTTGTATTTAATTCCGATGCAATTTCTGTGTTTCATCGTCAATAAGAAGGCCAGAGATATACAGTAAACCTGAAGTGAAGCATAGGAATCTGTAACTAACGTCACAGGAATGGCTCAAAACATAGATAGTAAGAAGAGTCTGTCTTCTGGTACTTAAGTCGTCATTGTGCCTTTTCTATTAATTTCCGATGCAATTTCTGTGTTGCATCGTCAAAAAGAAGGTCAAAGGGATAATGTAAACCTGGAGTGAAGCATCGGAATCTATAACTAGTGTCACAGGAGTGGTTAAAACATAGACAGTAAGAAGAGTCAGTCTTCTTGTACTTATGTCGGCATTGTGCCTTTTCTATTTAATTCCGATGCGATTTCATTGTTTCATCGTCAATATGAAGGTCAGAGTTATACAGTGAACCTGAAGTGAAGCATCGGAATCTATATCTAGTGTCACAGGAATGGTTCAAAACATAGTCAGTAGGAAGAATCAGTCTTCTTGTACTTAAGTCGGCATTGTGCCTTTTCTATTTAATTCGGAAGCAACTTCTGTGTTTCATCGTCAATAAGAAGGTCCAAGGGATACAGTACACCTGAAGTGAATCATCGGAATCAATATCTAGTGTCACAGGAATGGTTCAAACATAGTCAGTACGAAGAGTCAGTCTGCTTGTACGGAAGTTGTCATTGTGCCTTTTGTATCTAATTCCGATGGAATTTCTGTGTTTCATCGTCAATAAGAAGGTCAGAGGGATACAGTAAACCTGAAGTGAAGAATCGGAATCTATAACTAGTGTCACAGGAATGGTTCAAAACATAGACAGTAAGAAGGGTCAGTCTTCTTGTACTTAAGTCGGCATTGTGCCTTTTGTATTTAATTCCGATGCAATTTCTGAGTTTCATCGTCAATAAGGAGGTCAGAGGGATACAGTAAACCTGAAGTGAAGCATCGGAATCTATAACTAGTGTCACAGGAATAGTTCAAAACAGTCAGGAAGAAGAGTCAGTCTTCTTGTACTTAAGTCGGCATTGTGTAATTTGTATTTAATTCCGATGCAATTTCTGTGTTTCATCGTCAATAAGAAGGTCCAAGGGATACAGTACACCTGAAGTGAATCATCGGAATCAATATCTAGTGTCACAGGAATGGTTCAAAACATAGTCAGTACGAAAAGTCAGTCTGCTTGTACGTAAGTTGTCATTGTGCCTTTTGTATCTAATTCCGATGCAATTTCTGTGTTTCATCGTCAATAAGAAGGTCAGAGGGATACAGTAAACCTGAAGTGAAGAATCGGAATCAATAACTAGTGTCACAGGAATGGTTCAAAACATAGACAGTAAGAAGGGTCAGTCTTCTTGTACTTAAGTCGGCATTGTGCCTTTTGTATTTAATTCCGATGCAATTTCTGAGTTTCATCGTCAATAAGAAGGTCAGAGGGATACAGTACACCTGAAGTGAAGCATCGGAATTTATAACTAGTGTCACAGGAATAGTTCAAAGCAGTCAGGTAGAAGATTCAGTCTTCTTGTACTTAAGTCGGCATTGTGCAATTTGTATTTAATTCCGATGCAATTTCTGTGTTTCATCGTCAATAAGAAGGTCCAAGGGATATAGTAAACCTGAAGTGAAGCATCGGAATCTATGACTAGTGTCACAGGAATGGTTCAAAGCATAGACAGTAAGAACGGTCAGTCTTCTTGTACTTAAGTCGGCATTGTGCCTTCTGTATTTAATTCCGATGCAATTTCTGTGTTTCATCGTCAATAAGAAGGTCAGAGGGATACAGTAAATCAGAAGTGAAGCATCGGAATCTATAACTAGTGTCACAGGAATGGTTCAAAACATAGAAAGTAGGAAGAGTCAGTCTTCTTGTACTTAAGTCAGCATTGTGCCATTTCTATTTAATTCCGATGCACTTTCTGTGTTTCATCGTCAATAAGAAGGTCCAAGGGATACAGTAAACCTGAAATGAAGCATCGGTATCTATATCATCGGTATGGATTGGGGCTAAGAAATGAAAGAGGAAGCCGCCTGATAGAATTTTGCACAGAGCACAACTTAATCATAGCTAACACTTGGTTTAAGAATCATAATAGAAGGTTGTAGACATGGAAAAACCCTGGAGATACTAAAAGGTATCAGATAGATTATATAATGGTAAGACAGAGATTTAGGAACCAGGTTTTAAATTGTAAGACACTTCCAGGGGCAGATGTGGACTCTGACCACAATCTATTGGTTATGACCTGTAGATTAAAACTGAAGAAACTGCAAAAAGGTGGGAATTTAAGGAGATGGGACCTGGATAAACTGAAAGAACCAGAGGTTGTACAGAGTTTCAGGGAGAGCATAAGGGAACAATTGAAAGGAATGGGGGAAAGAAATACAGTAGAAGAAGAATGGGTAGCTCTGAGGGATGAAGTAGTGAAGGCAGCAGACGATCAAGTAGGTAAAAAGAAGAGGGTTAGTAGAAATCCTTGGGTAACAGAAGAAATATTGAATTTAATTGATGAAAGGAGAAAATATAAAAATGCAGTAAATGAAGCAGGCAAAAAGGAATACAAACGTCTCAAAAATGAGATCGACAGGAAGTGCAAAATGGCTAAGCAGGGATGGCTAGAGGACAAATGTAAGGATGTCGAGGCTTGTCTCACTAGGGGTAAGATAGATACTGCCTACAGGAAAATTAAAGAGACCTTTGGAGATAAGAGAACCACCTGTATGAACATCAAGAGCTCAGATGGAAACCCAGTTCTAAGCAAAGAAGGGGAAGCAGAAACGTGGAAGGAGTATATAGAGGGTCTATACAAGGGCGATGCACTTGATGACAATATTATGGAAATGGAAGAGGATGTAGATGAAGATGAAATGGGAGATACGATACTGCGTGAAGAGTTTGACATAGCACTGAAGGACCTGAGTCGAAACAAGGCCCCCGGAGTAGACAACATTCCATTGGAACTACTGACGGCCTTGGGAGAGCCAGGTCTGACAAAACTCTACCATCTGGTGAGCAAGATGTATGAAACAGGCGAAATACCCTCAGACTTCAAGAAGAATATAATAATTCCAATCCCAAAGAAAGCAGGTGTTGACAGATGTGAAAATTACTGTACAATCAGTTTAATAAGTCACAGCTGCAAAATACTAACACGAATTCTTTACAGACGAATGGAAAAACTAGTAGAAGCCGACCTCGGGGAAGATCAGTTTGGATTCCGTAGAAATACTGGAACACGTGAGGCAATACTGACCTTACGACTTATCTTAGAAGAAAGATTAAGGAAAGGCAAACCTACGTTTCTAGCATTTGTAGACTTAGAGAAAGCTTTTGACAATGTTGACTGGAATACTCTCTTTCAAATTCTAAAGGTGGCAGGGGTAAAATACAGGGAGCGAAAGGCTATTTACAACTTGTACAGAAACCAGATGGCAGTTATAAGAGTTGAGGGACATGAAAGGGAAGCAGTGGTTGGGAAGGGAGTGAGACAGGGTTGTAGCCTCTCCCCGATGTTATTCAATCTCTATATTGAGCAGGCAGTAAAGGAAACAAAAGAAAAATTTGGAGTAGGTATTAAAATCCATGGAGAAGAAATAAAAACTTTGAGGTTCGCCGATGACATTGTAACTCTTTCATAGACAGCTAAGGACTTGGAAGAGCAGTTGAACGGAATGGATGGTGTCTTGAAGGGAGGATATAAGATGAACATCAACAAAAGCAAAACGAGGATAATGGAATGTAGTCGAGTTAAGTCGGGTGATGCTGAGGGTATTACATTAGGAAATGAGACACTTAAAGTAGTAAAGGAGTTTTGCTATTTGGGGAGCAAAATAACTGATGATGGACGAAGTAGAGAGGATATAAAATGTAGACTGGCAATGGCAAGGAAAGCGTTTCTGAAGAAGAGAAATTTGTTAACATCGAGTATAGATTTAAGTGTCAGGAAGTTATTTCTGAAAGCATTTGTATGGAGTGTAGCCATGTATGGAAGTGAAACATGGACGGTAAATAGTTTGGACAAGAAGAGAATAGAAGCTTTCGAAATGTGGTGCTACAGAAGAATGCTGAAGATTAGATGGGTAGATCACATAACTAATGAGGAAGTATTGAATAGAATTGGGGAGGAGAGAAGTTTGTGGCACAACTTGACCAGAAGAAGGGATCGGTTGGTAGGACATGTTCTGAGGCATCAAGGGATCACCAATTTAGTATTGGAGGGCAGCGTGGAGGGTAAAAATCATAGGGGGAGACCAAGAGATGAATACACTAAGCAGATTCACAAGGATGTTGGTTGCAGTAGGTACTGGGAGATGAAGAAGCTTGCACAGGATAGAGTAGCATGGAGAGCTGCATCAAACCAGTCTCAGGACTGAAGACCACAACAACAACAATATCTATAACTAGTGTCCCAAGAATGTTTCAAACTATAGACAGTAGGAAGAGTCAGTCTACATGTACTTAAGTCGGCATTGTGCCTTTTGTATTTAATTCCGATGCAATTTCTGTGATTCATCGTCAATAAGAAGGTCAGAGGGAAACAGTAAACCTGAAGTCAAGCATCGGAATCTTTAACTCGTGTCACAGGAATGGTTCAATACATTGTCAGTAAGAAGAGTCAGTCTTCTTGTACTTAAGTCGGCATTGTGCCTCTTGTATTTATTCCGATGCAATTTCTGTGTTTCATCGTCAATACGAAGGTCCAAGGGATACAGTAAACCAGAAGTGAAGCATCGGAATCTATAACTAGTGTCACAGGAATGGTTCAACACATAGACAATAAGAAGAGTCAGTCTTCTTGTACTTAAGTCGGCATTATGCCCTTTTCAATTTATTTCCGACGCAATTACAGTGTTTCATCGTCAATAAGAAGGGCAGAGGGATACAGTAAACCTGAAGTGAAGCATCGAAATCTCTAACTATTGTCACAGGAATGGTTCAAAACATAGTCAGTAAGAAAAGTCAGTCCTCTTGTATTTAAGTCGGCATTGTGCCTTTTGTATTTATTTCCGATGCAATATCTGTGTTTCATCGTCAATAAGAAGGTCAGATGAATACAGTAACCCTGAAGTGAAGCATCGGAATCTATAACTAGCGTCACAGGAATGGTTCAAAACTCAGACAGTATGAAGAGTCAGTCTTCTTGTACTTCAGTCGGCATTGTGCCATTTCTATTTAATTGCGATGCAATTTCTGTGTTTCATCGTCAATAAGAAGGTCAGATGAATACAGTAAACCTGAAGTGAAGCATCGGAATCTGTAACTAACGTCACAGGAATGGTTCAAAACATAGATAGTAAGAAGGATCAGTCTTCTGGTACTTAAGTCGGCATTGTGCCTTTTCTATTAAATTCCGATGCAATTTCTGTGTTTCATCGTCAAAAAGAAGGTCAAAGGAATACAGTAAACCTGGAGTGAAGCATCGGAATCCATAACTAGTGTCCCAGGAGTGGTTAAAACATAGACAGTAAGAAGAGTCAGTCTTCTTGTACTTAAGTCGGCATTGTGCCTTTTCTATTTAATTCCGATGCGATTTCTTTGCTTCATCGTCAATATGAAGGTCAGAGTTATACAATGAACCTGAAGTGAAGCATCGGAATCTATATCTAGTGTCACAGGAATGGTTCAAAGCATAGTCAGTAGGAAGAATCAGTCTTCTTGTACTTAAGTCGGCATTTTGCCTTTTCTATTTAATTCCGATGCAATATCTGTGTTTCATCGTCAATAAGAAGGTCAGAGGGATACAGTAAACCTGAAGTGAAGCATCGGAATCTATAACTAGTGTAACAGGATTGGTTCCAAACATAGTCAGTAAGAAGAGTCAGTCTTCTTGTACTTAAGTTGGCATTGTGCCTTTTCTATTTAATTCCGATGCAATTTCTGTGTTTCATCGTCAATAAGAAGGTCCAAGGGATACAGTACACCTGAAGTGAATCATCGGAATCCATAAGTAGTGTCACAGGAATGGTTCAAAACATAGTCAGTAAGAAGAGTCAGTCTTCTTGTACTTAAGTCGGCATTGTGCGTTTTGTATTTAATTCCGATGCAATTTCTGTGTTTCTTCGTCAATAAGAACGTCCAAGGGATACAGTAAACCTGAAGTGAAGCATCGGAATCTATAACTAGTGTCACAGGAATGCTTCAAAACATAGTCAGTAAGAAGAGTCAGTCTTCTTGTACTTAAGTCGGCATTGTGCCTTTTGTATTTAATTCCGATGCAATTTCTGTGTTTCATCGTCAATAAGAAGATCCTAGGGATACAGTACACCTGAAGTGAATCATCAGAATCTATAACTAGTGTCACAGGAATAGTTCAAAGCATAGTCAGTACGAAGAGTCAGTCTTCTTGTACTTAAGTCGGCATTGTGCGTTTTGTATTTAATTCCGATGCAATTTCTGTGTTTCATCGTCAATAAGAACGTCCAAGGGATACAGTAAACCTGAAGTGAAGCATCGTAATCTATAACTAGTGTCACAGGAATGGTTCAAAACATAGACAGTAGGAAGAGTCAGTCTTCTTGTACTTAAGTCGGCATTGTGCCTCTTTTATTTAATTCCGATGCAATTTCTGTGTTTCATCGTCAATAAGAAGGTCAGAGGTATACAGTAAACCTGACGTGAAGCATCGGAATCTGTAACTAGCGTCACAGGAATGGTTCAAAGCATAGATAGTGAGAGGAGTCAGTCTTCTTGTACTTAAGACGGCATTGTGCCTTTTCTATTTAATCCCAATGCAATTTCTGTGTTTCATCGTCAATAAGGAGGTCAGGGGGATACAGTAAACCAGAAGTGAAGCATCGGAATCTATAACTAGTGTTACAGGAATGGTTCAGAACATAGTCAGTAAGAAGAGTCAGTCTTCTTGTACTTAAGTCGGCATTGTGCCTTTTCTATTTAATTCCGATGCAATATCTGAGTTTCATCGTCAATAAGAAGGTCAGAGGGATACAGTAAACCTGAAGTTAAGCATCGGAATTTATAACTAGTGTCACAGGAATGGTTCAAAGCATAGACAGTAAGAACGGTCAGTCATCTTGTACTTAAGTCGGCATTGTGCCTTCTGTATTAATTTCCGATGCAATTTCTGTGTTTCATCGTCAATAAGAAGGTCAGAGGGATACAGTAAATCAGAAGTGAAGCATCGGAATGTATATCTAGTGTCACAGGAATGGTTCAAAACATAGAAAGTAGGAAGAGTCAGTCTTCTTGTACTTAAGTCAGCATTGTGCCATTTCTATTTAATTCCGATGCACTTTCTGTGTTTCATCGTCAATAAGAAGGTCCAAGGGATACAGTAAACCTGAAATGAAGCATCGGTATCTATATCATCGGTATGGATTGGGGCTAAGAAATGAAAGAGGAAGCCGCCTGATAGAATTTTGCACAGAGCACAACTTAATCATAGCTAACACTTGGTTTAAGAATCATAATAGAAGGTTGTAGACATGGAAAAACCCTGGAGATACTAAAAGGTATCAGATAGATTATATAATGGTAAGACAGAGATTTAGGAACCAGGTTTTAAATTGTAAGACATTTCCAGGGGCAGATGTGGACTCTGACCACAATCTATTGGTTATGACCTGTAGATTAAAACTGAAGAAACTGCAAAAAGGTGGGAATTTAAGGAGATGGGACCTGGATAAACTGAAAGAACCAGAGGTTGTACAGAGTTTCAGGGAGAGCATAAGGGAACAATTGAAAGGAATGGGGGAAAGAAATACAGTAGAAGAAGAATGGGTAGCTCTGAGGGATGAAGTAGTGAAGGCAGCAGACGATCAAGTAGGTAAAAAGAAGAGGGTTAGTAGAAATCCTTGGGTAACAGAAGAAATATTGAATTTAATTGATGAAAGGAGAAAATATAAAAATGCAGTAAATGAAGCAGGCAAAAAGGAATACAAACGTCTCAAAAATGAGATCGACAGGAAGTGCAAAATGGCTAAGCAGGGATGGCTAGAGGACAAATGTAAGGATGTCGAGGCTTGTCTCACTAGGGGTAAGATAGATACTGCCTACAGGAAAATTAAAGAGACCTTTGGAGATAAGAGAACCACCTGTATGAACATCAAGAGCTCAGATGGAAACCCAGTTCTAAGCAAAGAAGGGAAAGCAGAAACGTGGAAGGAGTATATAGAGGTTCTATACAAGGGCGATGCACTTGATGACAATATTATGGAAATGGAAGAGGATGTAGATGAAGATGAAATGGGAGATACGATACTGCGTGAAGAGTTTGACATAGCACTGAAGGACCTGAGTCGAAACAAGGCCCCCGGAGTAGACAACATTCCATTGGAACTACTGACGGCCTTGGGAGAGCCAGGTCTGACAAAACTCTACCATCTGGTGAGCAAGATGTATGAAACAGGCGAAATACCCTCAGACTTCAAGAAGAATATAATAATTCCAATCCCAAAGAAAGCAGGTGTTGACAGATGTGAAAATTACCGTACAATCAGTTTAATAAGTCACAGCTGCAAAATACTAACACGAATTCTTTACAGACGAATGGAAAAACTAGTAGAAGCCGACCTCGGGGAAGATCAGTTTGGATTCCGTAGAAATACTGGAACACGTGAGGCAATACTGACCTTACGACTTATCTTAGAAGAAAGATTAAGGAAAGGCAAACCTACGTTTCTAGCATTTGTAGACTTAGAGAAAGCTTTTGACAATGTTGACTGGAATACTCTTTCAAATTCTAAAGGTGGCAGGGGTAAAATACAGGGAGCGAAAGGCTATTTACAACTTGTACAGAAACCAGATGGCAGTTATAAGAGTTGAGGGACATGAAAGGGAAGCAGTGGTTGGGATGGGAGTGAGACAGGGTTGTAGCCTCTCCCCGATGTTATTCAATCTCTATATTGAGCAGGCAGTAAAGGAAACAAAAGAAAAATTTGGAGTAGGTATTAAAATCCATGGAGAAGAAATAAAAACTTTGAGGTTCGCCGATGACATTGTAACTCTGTCAGAGACAGCAAAGGACTTGGAAGAGCAGTTGAACGGAATGGATGGTGTCTTGAAGGGAAGATATAAGATGAACATCAACAAAAGCAAAACGAGGATAATGGAATGTAGTCGAGTTAAGTCGGGTGATGCTGAGGGTATTACATTAGGAAATGAGACACTTAAAGTAGTAAAGGAGTTTTGCTATTTGGGGAGCAAAATAACTGATGATGGACGAAGTAGAGAGGATATAAAATGTAGACTGGCAATGGCAAGGAAAGCGTTTCTGAAGAAGAGAAATTTGTTAACATCGAGTATAGATTTAAGTGTCAGGAAGTTATTTCTGAAAGTATTTGTATGGAGTGTAGCCATGTATGGAAGTGAAACATGGACGGTAAATAGTTTGGACAAGAAGAGAATAGAAGCTTTCGAAATGTGGTGCTACAGAAGAATGATGAAGATTAGATGGGTAGATCACATAACTAATGAGGAAGTATTGAATAGAATTGGGGAGAAGAGAAGTTTGTGCACAACTTGACCAGAAGAAGGGATCGGTTGGTAGGACATGTTCTGAGGCATCAAGGGATCACCAATTTAGTATTGGAGGGCAGCGTGGAGGGTAAAACTCATAGGGGGAGACCAAGAGATGAATACACTAAGCAGATTCACAAGGATGTTGGTTGCAGTAGGTACTGGGAGATGAAGAAGCTTGCACAGGATAGAGTAGCATGGAGAGCTGCATCAAACCAGTCTCAGGACTGAAGACCACAACAACAACAATATCTATAACTAGTGTCCCAGGAATGTTTCAAAATATAGACAGTAGGAAGAGTCAGTCTACATGTACTTAAGTCGGCATTGTGCCTCTTGTATTTATTCCGATGCAATTTCTGTGTTTCATCGTCAGTACGAAGGTCCAAGGGATACAGTAAACCAGAAGTGAAGCATCGGAATCTATATCTAGTGTCACAGGAATGGTTCAACATATAGACAGTAAGAAGAGTCAGTCTTCCTGTACTTAAGTCGGCATTATGCCCTTTTCAATTTATTACCGACGCAATTACAGTGTTTCATCGTCAATAAGAAGGTCAGAGGGATACAGTAAACCTGAAGTGAAGCATCGAAATCTCTAACTATTGTCACAGGAATGGTTCAAAACATAGTCAGTATGAAAAGTCAGTCCTCTTGTATTTAAGTCGGCATTGTGCCTTTTGTATTTATTTCCGATGCAATATCTGTGTTTCATCGTCAATAAGAAGGTCCAAGGGATACTGTAACCCTGAAGTGAAGCATCGGAATCTGTAACTAGCGTCACAGGAATGGTTCCAAACTTAGACAGTATGAAGAGTCTGTCTTCTTGTACTTCAGTCGGCATTGTGCCATTTCTATTTAATTCCGATGCAATTTCTGTGTTTCATCGTCAATAAGAAGGTCAGATGAATACAGTAAACCTGAAGTGAAGCATCGGAATCTGTAACTAACGTCACAGGAATGGTTCAAAACATAGATAGTAAGAAGGATCAGTCTTCTGGTACTTAAGTCGGCATTGTGCCTTTTCTATTAAATTCCGATGCAATTTCTGTGTTTCATCGTCAAAAAGAAGGTCAAAGGAATACAGTAAACCTGGAGTGAAGCATCGGAATCCATAACTAGTGTCCCAGGAGTGGTTAAAACATAGACAGTAAGAAGAGTCAGTCTTCTTGTACTTAAGTCGGCATTGTGCCTTTTCTATTTAATTCCGATGCGATTTCTTTGCTTCATCGTCAATATGAAGGTCAGAGTTATACAGTGAACCTGAAGTGAAGCATCGGAATCTATATCCAGTGTCACAGGAATGGTTCAAAGCATAGTCAGTAGGAAGAATCAATCTTCTTGTACTTAAGTCGGCATTTTGCCTTTTCTATTTAATTCCGATGCAATATCTGTGTTTCATCGTCAATAAGAAGGTCTGAGGGATACAGTAAACCTGAAGTGAAGCATCGGAATCTATAACTAGTGTCACAGGATTGGTTCCAAACATAGTCAGTAAGAAGAGTCAGTCTTCTTGTACTTAAGTTGGCATTGTGCCTTTTCTATTTAATTCCGATGCAATTTCTGTATTTCATCGTCAATAAGAAGGTCCAAGGGATACAGTACACCTGAAGTGAATCATCGGAATCCATAAGTAGTGTCACAGGAATGGTACAAAACATAGTCAGTACGAAGAGTCAGTCTTCTTGTACGTAAGTCGGCATTGTGCCTTTTGTATCTAATTCCGATGCAATTTCTGTGTTTCATCGTCAATAAGAAGGTCAGAGGGTACAGTAAACCTGAAGTGAAGAATCGGAAACTATAACTAGTGTCACAGGAATGGTCAAAACATAGACAGTAAGAAAGGTCAGTCTTCTTGTACTTAAGTCGGCATTGTGCCTTTTGTATTTAATTCCGATGCAATTTCTGAGTTTCATCGTCAATAAGAAGGTCAGAGGGATACAGCAAACCTGAAGTGAAGCATCGGAATCTATAACTAGTGTCACAGGAATGGTTCAAAACATTCAGTAAGAAGAGTCGGTCTTCTTGTTCTTAAGTCAGCATTGCGCCTTTTGTGTTTAATTCCGACGCAATTTCTGTGTTTCATCGACAATAAGAAGGTCCAAGGGATACAGTAAATCTGAAGTGAAGCATCGGAATCTATAACTTGTGTCTCTGGAATGGTTCAAATCATTGACAGTAAGAAGAGTCAGTCTTCTTGTACTTAAGTCGGCATTGTGCGTTTTGTATTTAATTCCGATGCAATTTCTGTGTTTCTTCGTCAATAACAACGTCCAAGGGATACAGTAAACCTGAAGTGATGCATCGGAATCTATAACTAGAGTCACAGGAATGCTTCAAAACATAGTCAGTAAGAAGAGTCAGTCTTCTTGTACTTAAGTCGGCATTGTGCCTTTTGTATTTAATTCCGATGCAATTTCTGTGTTTCATCGTCAACAAGAAGATCCTAGGGATACAGTACACCTGAAGTGAATCATCAGAATCTATAACTAGTGTCACAGGAATAGTTCAAAACATAGTCAGTACGAAGAGTCAGTCTTCTTGTACTTAAGTCGGCATTGTGCGTTTTGTATTTAATTCCGATGCAATTTCTGTGTTTCATCGTCAATAAGAACGTCCAAGGGATACAGTAAACCTGAAGTGAAGCATCGTAATCTATAACTAGTGTCACAGGAATGGTTCAAAACATAGACAGTAGGAAGAGTCAGTCATCTTGTACTTAAGTCGGCATTGTGCCTCTTTTATTTAATTCCGATGCAATTTCTGTGTTTCATCGTCAATAAGAAGGTCAGAGGTATACAGTAAACCTGACGTGAAGAATCGGAATCTGTAACTAGCGTCACAGGAATGGTTCAAAACATAGATAGTAAGAAGAGTCAGTCTTCTTGTACTTAAGACGGCATTGTGCCTTTTCTATTTAATCCCAATGCAATTTCTGTGTTTCATCGTCAATAAGAAGGTCAGAGGGATACAGTAAACCAGAAGTGAAGCATCGGAATCTATAACTAGTTTTACAGGAATGGTTCAGAACGTAGTCAGTAAGAAGAGTCAGTCTTCTTGTACTTAAGTCGGCATTGTGCCTTTTCTATTTAATTCCGATGCAATATCTGAGTTTCATCGTCAATAAGAAGGTCAGAGGGATACAGTAAACCTGAAGTTAAGCATCGGAATTTATAACTAGTGTCACAGGAATGGTTCAAAGCATAGACAGTAAGAACGGTCAGTCTTCTTGTACTTAAGTCGGCATTGTGCCTTCTGTATTAATTTCCGATGCAATTTCTGTGTTTCATCGTCAATAAGAAGGTCAGAGGGATACAGTAAATCAGAAGTGAAGCATCGGAATCTATATCTAGTGTCACAGGAATGGTTCAAACCATAGAAATTAGGAAGAGTCAGTCTTCTTGTACTTAAGTCAGCATTGTGCCATTTCTATTTAATTCCGATGCACTTTCTGTGTTTCATCGTCAATAAGAAGGTCCAAGGGATACAGTAAACCTGAAATGAAGCATCGGTATCTATATCATCGGTATGGATTGGGGCTAAGAAATGAAAGAGGAAGCCGCCTGATAGAATTTTGCACAGAGCACAACTTAATCATAGCTAACACTTGGTTTAAGAATCATAATAGAAGGTTGTAGACATGGAAAAACCCTGGAGATACTAAAAGGTATCAGATAGATTATATAATGGTAAGACAGAGATTTAGGAACCAGGTTTTAAATTGTAAGACATTTCCAGGGGCAGATGTGGACTCTGACCACAATCTATTGGTTATGACCTGTAGATTAAAACTGAAGAAACTGCAAAAAGGTGGGAATTTAAGGAGATGGGACCTGGATAAACTGAAAGAACCAGAGGTTGTACAGAGTTTCAGGGAGAGCATAAGGGAACAATTGAAAGGAATGGGGGAAAAAAATACAGTAGAAGAAGAATGGGTAGCTCTGAGGGATGAAGTAGTGAAGGCAGTAGACGATCAAGTAGGTAAAAAGAAGAGGGTTAGTAGAAATCCTTGGGTAACAGAAGAAATATTGAATTTAATTGATGAAAGGAGAAAATATAAAAATGCAGTAAATGAAGCAGGCATAAAGGAATACAAACGTCTCAAAAATGAGATCGACAGGAAGTGCAAAATGGCTAAGCAGGGATGGCTAGAGGACAAATGTAAGGATGTCGAGGCTTGTCTCACTAGGGGTAAGATAGATACTGCCTACAGGAAAATTAAAGAGACCTTTGGAGATAAGAGAACCACCTGTATGAACATCAAGAGCTCAGATGGAAACCCAGTTCTAAGCAAAGAAGGGAAAGCAGAAACGTGGAAGGGGTATATAGAGGGTCTATACAAGGGCGATGCACTTGATGACAATATTATGGAAATGGAAGAGGATGTAGATGAAGATGGAATGGGAGATACGATACTGCGTGAAGAGTTTGACATAGCACTGAAGGACCTGAGTCGAAACAAGGCCCCCGGAGTAGACAACATTCCATTGGAACTACTGACGGCCTTGGGAGAGCCAGGTCTGACAAAACTCTACCATCTGGTGAGCAAGATGTATGAAACAGGCGAAATACCCTCAGACTTCAAGAAGAATATAATAATTCCAATCCCAAAGAAAGCAGGTGTTGACAGATGTGAAAATTACCGTACAATCAGTTTAATAAGTCACAGCTGCAAAATACTAACACGAATTCTTTACAGACGAATGGAAAAACTAGTAGAAGCCGACCTCGGGGAAGATCAGTTTGGATTCCGTAGAAATACTGGAACACGTGAGGCAATACTGACCTTACGACTTATCTTAGAAGAAAGATTAAGGAAAGGCAAACCTACGTTTCTAGCATTTGTAGACTTAGAGAAAGCTTTTGACAATGTTGACTGGAATACTCTCTTTCAAATTCTAAAGGTGGCAGGGGTAAAATACAGGGAGCGAAAGGCTATTTACAACTTGTACAGAAACCAGATGGCAGTTATAAGAGTTGAGGGACATGAAAGGGAAGCAGTGGTTGGGAAGGGAGTGAGACAGGGTTGTAGCCTCTCCCCGATGTTATTCAATCTCTATATTGAGCAGGCAGTAAAGGAAACAAAAGAAAATTTTGGAGTAGGTATTAAAATCCATGGAGAAGAAATAAAAACTTTGAGGTTCGCCGATGACATTGTAACTCTGTCAGAGACAGCAAAGGACTTGGAAGAGCAGTTGAACGGAATGGATGGTGTCTTGAAGGGAGGATATAAGATGAACATCAACAAAAGCAAAACGAGGATAATGGAATGTAGTCGAGTTAAGTCGGGTGATGCTGAGGGTATTACATTAGGAAATGAGACACTTAAAGTAGTAAAGGAGTTTTGCTATTTGGGGAGCAAAATAACTGATGATGGACGAAGTAGAGAGGATATAAAATGTAGACTGGCAATGGCAAGGAAAGCGTTTCTGAAGAAGAGAAATTTGTTAACATCGAGTATAGATTTAAGTGTCAGGAAGTTATTTCTGAAAGTATTTGTATGGAGTGTAGCCATGTATGGAAGTGAAACATGGACGGTAAATAGTTTGGACAAGAAGAGAATAGAAGCTTTCGAAATGTGGTGCTACAGAAGAATGCTGAAGATTAGATGGGTAGATCACATAACTAATGAGGAAGTATTGAATAGAATTGGGGAGGAGAGAAGTTTGTGGCACAACTTGACCAGAAGAAGGGATCGGTTGGTAGGACATGTTCTGAGGCATCAAGGGATCACCAATTTAGTATTGGAGGGCAGCGTGGAAGGTAAAACTCATAGGGGGAGACCAAGAGATGAATACACTAAGCAGATTCACAAGGATGTTGGTTGCAGTAGGTACTGGGAGATGAAGAAGCTTGCACCGGATAGAGTAGCATGGAGAGCTGCATCAAACCAGTCTCAGGACTGAAGACCACAACAACAACAATATCTATAACTAGTGTCCCAGGAATGTTTCAAAATATAGACAGTAGGAAGAGTCAGTCTACATGTACTTAAGTCGGCATTGTGCCTTTTGTATTTAATTCCGATGCAATTTCTGTGTTTCATCGTCAATAAGAAGGTCAGAGAGAAACAGTAAACCTGAAGTCAAGCATCGGAATTTTTAACTCGTGTCACAGGAATGGTTCAAAGCATTGTCAGTAAGAAGAGTCAGTCTTCTTGTACTTAAGTCGGCATTGTGCCTCTTGTATTTATTCCGATGCAATTTCTGTGTTTCATCGTCAATACGAAGGTCCAAGGGATACAGTAAACCAGAAGTGAAGCATCGGAATCTATAACTAGTGTCACAGGAATGGTTCAACACATAGACAGTAAGAAGGTTCAGTCTTCCTGTACTTAAGTCGGCATTATGCCCTTTTCAATTTATTACCGACGCAATTACAGTGTTTCATCGTCAATAAGAAGGTCAGAGGGATACAGTAAACCTGAAGTGAAGCATCGAAATCTCTAACTATTGTCACAGGAATGGTTCAAAACATAGTCAGTAAGAAAAGTCAGTCCTCTTGTATTTAAGTCGGCATTGTGCCTTTTGTATTTATTTCCGATGCAATATCTGTGTTTCATCGTCAATAAGAAGGTCCAAGGGATACAGTAATCCTGAAGTGAAGCATCGGAATCTGTAACTAGCGACACAGGAATGGTTCCAAACTTAGACAGTATGAAGAGTCAGTCTTCTTGTACTTCAGTTGGCATTGTGCCATTTCTATTTAATTCCGATGCAATTTCTGTGTTTCATCGTCAATAAGAAGGTCAGATGAATACAGTAAACCTGAAGTGAAGCATCGGAATCTGTAACTAACGTCACAGGAATAGTTCAAAACATAGATAGTAAGAAGGATCAGTCTTCTGGTACTTAAGTCGGCATTGTGCCTTTTCTATTAAATTCCGATGCAATTTCTGTGTTTCATCGTCAAAAAGAAGGTCAAAGGAATACAGTAAACCTGGAGTGAAGCATCGGAATCCATAACTAGTGTCCCAGGAGTGGTTAAAACATAGACAGTAAGAAGAGTCAGTCTTCTTGTACTTAAGTCGGCATTGTGCCTTTTCTATTTAATTCCGATGCGATTTCTTTGCTTCATCGTCAATATGAAGGTCAGAGTTATACAGTGAACCTGAAGTGAAGCATCGGAATCTATATCTAGTGTCACAGGAATGGTTCAAAGCATAGTCAGTAGGAAGAATCAGTCTTCTTGTACTTAAGTCGGCATTGTGCCTTTTCTATTTAATTCCGATGCAATATCTGTGTTTCATCGTCAATAAGAAGGTCTGAGGGATACAGTAAACCTGAAGTGAAGCATCGGAATCTATAACTAGTGTCACAGGATTGGTTCCAAACATAGTCAGTAAAAAGAGTCAGTCTTCTTGTACTTAAGTTGGCATTGTGCCTTTTCTATTTAATTCCGATGCAATTTCTGTGTTTCATCGTCAATAAGAAGGTCCAAGGGATACAGTACACCTGAAGTGAATCATCGGAATCCATAAGTAGTGTCACAGGAATGGTTCAAAACATAGTCAGTACGAAGAGTCAGTCTTCTTGTACGTAAGTCGGCATTGTGCCTTTTTTATCTAATTCCGATGCAATTTCTGTGTTTCATCGTCAATAAGAAGGTCAGAGGGTACAGTAAACCTGAAGTGAAGAATCGGAAACTATAACTAGTGTCACAGGAATGGTTCAAAACATAGACAGTAAGAAAGGTCAGTCTTCTTGTACTTAAGTCGGCATTGTGCCTTTTGTATTTAATTCCGATGCAATATCTGAGTTTCATCGTCAAAAAGAAGGTCAGAGGGATACAGCAAACCTAAAGTGAAGCATCGGAATCTATAACTAGTGTCACAGGAATAGTTCAAAACAGTCAGTAAGAAGAGTCAGTCTTCTTGTACTTAAGTCGGCATTGTGCAATTTGTATTTAATTCCGATGCAATTTCTGTGCTTCATTGTCAATAAGAAGCCAGAGGGATGCAGTAAACCTGAAGTGAAGCATCGGAATCTATAAGTAGTGTCACAGGAATGGTTCAAAACATTGCCTTTTCTATTTAATTCCGATGTAATATCTGTGTTTCATCGTCAATAAGAAGGACAGAGGGATACAGTAAACCTGAAGTGAAGCATCGGAATCTATAGCTAGTGTCACAGGAATGGTTCCAAACATAGTCAGTAACAAGAGTCAGTCTTCTTGTACTTAAGTCGGCATTGTGCCTTTTCTATTTAATTCCGATGCAAATTCTGTGTTTCGTCGTCAATAAGAAGGTCGGAGGGATAAAGTAAACCCGAAGTGAAGCATCGGAATCTATAACTAGTGTCACAGGAATGGTTCAAAACACAGACCGTAGGAAGAGTCAGCCTTCATGTACTTAAGTCGGCATTGTGCCTTTTCTATTTAATGCCGATGCAATTTCTGTGTTTCATCGTCAATAACATAGTCAGCGGGATACAGTAAACCTGAAGTGAAGCATCGGAATCAATAACTAGTCTCACAGGAATGGTTCAAAACATTGACGGTAGGAAGAATCAGTCTTCTTGTACTTAAGTCGGCATTGTGCCTTTTGTATTTACCTCCGATGCACTGTCTGTGTTTCATCGTCAATAAGAAGGTCAGACGGATACAGTAAACCTGAAGTGATGCATCGGAATCTATAACTAGTCTCACAGGAATGGTTCAATCATAGACAGTAGGAAGAGTCAGTCTACTTGTACTTAAGTCGGCATTGTGCCTTTTCTATTTCATTCTGATGCAATATCTGTGTTTCATCGTCAATAAGAAGGTCAGAGGGATACAGCAAACCTGAAGTGAAGCATCGGGATCTATAACTAGTGTCACAGGAATGGTTCAAAACAGTCAGTAAGAAGAGTCAGGCTTCTTGTACTTAAGTCGGTATTGTGCCTTTCGTATTTAACTCCGATGCACTATCTGTGTTTCATCGTCAATAAGAAGATCCAAGGGTTACAGTAAACCTGAAATGAAGCATCGGAATCTATAACAAGTGTCACAGGAATGGTTCAAAACATAGACAGTAGGAAGATTCATTCTACATGTACTTAAGTAGGCATCGTGCCTTTTGTATTTATTTCCGATGCAATTTCTGTGTTTCATCGTCAATAAGTAGGTCAGAGGGATACAGTTAACCTGAAGTGAAGCATCGGAATCTGTAACTAGTGTCACAGGAATGGTTCAAATCATAGTCAGTAAGAAGAGTCGGTCTTCCTGTACTTAAGTCGGCATTGTGCCTTTTGTATTTATTTCCGAAGCAAATTTCTGTGTTTCATCGTCAATAAGAAGATCCATGTGATACAGTAAACCTGAAATGAAGCATCGGAATCTATAGCAAGTGTCACAGGAATGGTTCAAAACATAGACAGTAGTAAGATTCATTCTACATGTACTTAAGTCGGCCTTGTGCCTTTTGTATTTAATTCCGACGCAATTTCTGTGTTTCGTCGTCAATACGAAGGTCCAAAGGATACAGTAAACCTGAAGTGAAGCATCGGAATCTATAACTAGTGTCACAGGAATGTTTCAAAACATAGTCAGTAAGAAGAGTCAGTCTTCTTGTACTTAAGTCGGCATTGTGCCTTTTGTATTTAATTCCGATGCAATTTCTGTGTTTCATCGTCAATTAGAAGGTCCAAGGGATTAGGTATATCTGAGGTGAAGCATCGGAATCTATAACTAGTGTCACAGGAATGGTTCCAATCATTGACAGTAAGATGAGTCAGTCTTCTTGTACTTAAGTCGCCATTGTGCCTTTTCAAATTAATTCCGAGGCAATTTCTGTATTTCATCGTCAAAAAGGAGGTCAGCGGGATACAGTAAACCTGAAGTGAAGCATCGGAATCAATAACTAGTCTCACAGGAATGGTTCAAAACATTGACGGTAGGAAGAATCAGTCTTCTTGTACTTAAGTCGGCATTGTGCCTTTTGTATTTACCTCCGATGCACTGTCTGTGTTTCATCGTCAATAAGAATGTCAGAGGGATACAGTAAACTTGAAGTGAAGCATCGGAATCTATAACTAGTGTCACAGGAATGGTTCAAAACATGGTCAGTTAAAAGTGTCAGTCTTCTTGTACTTAAGTCGGCAGTGTGCCTTTTGTATTTAATTCCGATGCAATTTCTGTGTTCCATCGTCAATACGAAGGTCCAACGGATACAGTAAACCTGAAGGGAAGCATCGGAATCTATAACTAGTGTCACAGGAATGGTTCAAAACATAATCAGTAAGAAGAGACAGTCCTGTTGTACTTATGTTGGCATTCTGCCTTTTGTATTTAATTCCGATGCAATTTCTGTGTTTCATCGTCAATAAGAAGGTCAGAGGGATACAGTGAACCTGAAGTGAAGCATCGGTATCTATAACTAGTGTCACAGGACTGGTTCAAAACAGTCAGTTAGAAGAGTCAGCCTTCTTGTACTTAAGTCAGCATTGTGCATTTTGTATTTAATTTGATGCCATTTCTGTGTTTCATTGTCAATAAAATGGTCCAAGGGATACAGTAAACCTGAAGTGAAGCATCGGAATCTATAACTAGTGTCACAGGAATGGTTCATAACATAGACAGTAAGAAGAGTCAGTTTTCTTGTACTTAAGTCGGCATTGTGCCTTTTCTATTTAATTCCGATGCAAATTCTGTGTTTCGTCGTCAATAAGAAGGTCGGAGGGATACAGTAAACCCGAAGTGAAGCATCGGAATCTATAACTAGTGTCACAGGAATGGTTCAAAACACAGACCGTAGGAAGAGTCAGCCTTCATGTACTTAAGTCGGCATTGTGCCTTTTCTATTTAATGCCGATGCAATTTCTGTGTTTCATCGTCAATAACATAGTCAGAGGGATACAGTAAACCTGAAGTGAAGCATCGGAATCTATAACTAGTATCACAGGAATGGTTCAAAGCATGGTCACTAAGAAGAGTCAGTCTTCTTATACTTAAGTCGGCATTGTGCCTTTTGTATTCAATTCCGATGCAATATCTGTGTTTCATCGTCAATAAGAATGTCAGAGGGATACAGCAAACCTGAAGTGAAGCATCGGAATCTACAACTAGTGTCACAGGAATTGTTCAAAACATAGTCAGTACGAAGAGTCAGTCTTCTTGTACGTAAGTCGGCATTGTGCCTTTTGTATCTAATTCCGATGCAATTTCTGTGTTTCATCGTCAATAAGAAGGTCAGAGGGTACAGTAAACCTGAAGTGAAGAATCTGGATCTATAACTAGTGTCACAGGAATGGTCAAAACATAGACAGTAAGAAAGGTCAGTCTTCTTGTACTTAAGTCGGCATTGTGCCTTTTGTATTTAATTCCGATGCAATATCTGAGTTTCATCGTCAATAAGAAGTTCAGAGGGATACAGTAAACCTGAAGTGAAGCATCGGAATCTATAACTAGTGTCACAGGAATGGTTCAAAACAGTCAGTAAGAAGAGTCAGTCTTCTTGTACTTAAGTCGGCATTGTGCCTTTTGTATTTAATTCCGCTGCAATTTCTGTGTTTCATCGACAATAAGAAGCTCCAAGGGATACAGTAAATCTGAGGTGAAGCATCGGAATGTATAACAAGTGTCTCAGGAATGGTTCAAATCATTGACAGTAAGAAGAGTCAGTCTTCTTGTACTTAAGTCGGCATTGTGCCTTTTCTATTTAATTCCGATGCAATTTCTGTGTTTCATCATCAAAAAGAAGGTCAGACGGATACAGTAAACCTGAAGTGATGCATCGGAATCTATAACTAGTCTCACAGGAATGGTTCAATCATAGACAGTAGGAAGAGTCAGTCTACTTGTACTTAAGTCGGCATTGTGCCTTTTCTATTTCATTCTGATGCAATATCTGTGTTTCATCGTCAATAAGAAGGTCAGAGGGATACAGCAAACCTGAAGTGAAGCATCGGAATCTATAACTAGTGTCACAGGAATGGTTCAAAACAGTCAGTAAGAAGAGTCAGGCTTCTTGTACTTAAGTCGGTATTGTGCCTTTCGTATTTAACTCCGATGCACTATCTGTGTTTCATCGTCAATAAGAAGATCCAAGGGTTACAGTAAACCTGAAATGAAGCATCGGAATCTATAACAAGTGTCACAGGAATGGTTCAAAACATAGACAGTAGGAAGATTCATTCTACATGTACTTAAGTCGGCATCGTGCCTTTTGTATTTATTTCCGATGCAATTTCTGTGTTTCATCGTCAATAAGTAGGTCAGAGGGATACAGTTAACCTGAAGTGAAGCATCGGAATCTGTAACTAGTGTCACAGGAATGGTTCAAATCATAGTCAGTAAGAAGGGTCGGTCTTCCTGTACTTAAGTCGGCATTGTGCCTTTTGTATTTATTTCCGAAGCAAATTTCTGTGTTTCATCGTCAATAAGAAGATCCTTGTGATACAGTAAACCTGAAATGAAGCATCGGAATCTATAGCAAGTGTCACAGGAATGGTTCAAAACATAGACAGTAGTAAGATTCATTCTACATGTACTTAAGTCGGCCTTGTGCCTTTTGTATTTAATTCCGACGCAATTTCTGTGTTTCGTCGTCAATACGAAGGTCCAAAGGATACAGTAAACCTGAAGTGAAGCATCGGAATCTATAACTAGTGTCACAGGAATGGTTCAAAACATAGTCAGTAAGAAGAGTCAGTCCTCTTGTACTTAAGTCGGCATTGTGCCTTTTGTATTTAATTCCGATGCAATTTCTGTGTTTCATCGTCAATTAGAAGGTCCAAGGGATTAGGTAAATCTGAGGTGAAGCATCGGAATCTATAACTAGTGTCACAGGAATGGTTCCAATCATTGACAGTAAGATGAGTCAGTCTTCTTGTACTTAAGTCGGCATTGTGCCTTTTCAAATTAATTCCGATGCAATTTCTGTATTTCATCGTCAAAAAGGAGGTCAGCGGGATACAGTAAACCTGAAGTGAAGCATCGGAATCAATAACTAGTCTCACAGGAATGGTTCAAAACATTGACGGTAGGAAGAATCAGTCTTCTTGTACTTAAGTCGGCATTGTGCCTTTTGTATTTACCTCCGATGCACTGTCTGTGTTTCATCGTCAATAAGAAGGTCAGAGGGATACAGTAAACTTGAAGTGAAGCATCGGAATCTATAACTAGTGTCACAGGAATGGTTCAAAACATGGTCAGTTAAAAGTGTCAGTCTTCTTGTACTTAAGTCGGCAGTGTGCCTTTTGTATTTAATTCCGATGCAATTTCTGTGTTCCATCGTCAATACGAAGGTCCAACGGATACAGTAAACCTGAAGGGAAGCATCGGAATCTATAACTAGTGTCACAGGAATGGTTCAAAACATAATCAGTAAGAAGAGACAGTCCTCTTGTACTTATGTTGGCATTCTGCCTTTTGTATTTAATTCCGATGCAATTTCTGTGTTTCATCGTCAATAAGAAGGTCAGAGGGATACAGTGAACCTGAAGTGAAGCATCGGTATCTATAACTAGTGTCACAGGACTGGTTCAAAACAGTCAGTTAGAAGAGTCAGCCTCCTTGTACTTAAGTCAGCATTGTGCATTTTGTATTTAATTTGATGCCATTTCTGTGTTTCATTGTCAATAAAAAGGTCCAAGGGATACAGTAAACCTGAAGTGAAGCATCGGAATCTATAACTAGTGTCACAGGAATGGTTCATAACATAGACAGTAAGAAGAGTCAGTTTTCTTGTACTTAAGTCGGCATTGTGCCTTTTCTATTTAATTCCGATGCAAATTCTGTGTTTCGTCGTCAATAAGAAGGTCGGAGGGATACAGTAAACCCGAAGTGAAGCATCGGAATCTATAACTAGTGTCACAGGAATGGTTCAAAACACAGACCGTAGGAAGAGTCAGCCTTCATGTACTTAAGTCGGCATTGTGCCTTTTCTATTTAATGCCGATGCAATTTCTGTGTTTCATCGTCAATAACATAGTCAGAGGGATACAGTAAACCTGAAGTGAAGCATCGGAATCTATAACTAGTATCACAGGAATGGTTCAAAGCATGGTCACTAAGAAGAGTCAGTCTTCTTATACTTAAGTCGGCATTGTGCCTTTTGTATTCAATTCCGATGCAATATCTGTGATTCATCGTCAATAAGAATGTCAGAGGGATACAGCAAACCTGAAGTGAAGCATCGGAATCTACAACTAGTGTCACAGGAATTGTTCAAAACATAGTCAGTACGAAGAGTCAGTCTTCTTGTACGTAAGTCGGCATTGTGCCTTTTGTATCTAATTCCGATGCAATTTCTGTGTTTCATCGTCAATAAGAAGGTCAGAGGGTACAGTAAACCTGAAGTGAAGAATCGGGATCTATAACCAGTGTCACAGGAATGGTCAAAACATAGACAGTAAGAAAGGTCAGTCTTCTTGTACTTAAGTCGGCATTGTGCCTTTTGTATTTAATTCCGATGCAATATCTGAGTTTCATCGTCAATAAGAAGTTCAGAGGGATACAGTAAACCTGAAGTGAAGCATCGGAATCTATAACTAGTGTCACAGGAATGGTTCAAAACAGTCAGTAAGAAGAGTCAGTCTTCTTGTACTTAAGTCGGCATTGTGCCTTTTGTATTTAATTCCGCTGCCATTTTTCTGTGTTTCATCGACAATAAGAAGCTCCAAGGGATACAGTAAATCTGAGGTGAAGCATCGGAATGTATAACAAGTGTCTCAGGAATGGTTCAAATCATTGACAGTAAGAAGAGTCAGTCTTCTTGTACTTAAGTCGGCATTGTGCCTTTTCTATTTAATTCCGATGCAATTTCTGTGTTTCATCATCAAAAAGAAGGTCAGACGGATACAGTAAACCTGAAGTGATGCATCGGAATCTATAACTAGTCTCACAGGAATGGTTCAAACATAGACAGTAGGAAGAGTCAGTCTACTTGTACTTAAGTCGGCATTGTGCCTTTTCTATTTCATTCTGATGCAATATCTGTGTTTCATCGTCAATAAGAAGGTCCTAGGGATACAGTACACCTGAAGTGAATCATCGGAATCTATAACTAGGGTCACAGGAATAGTTCAAAACATAGTCAGTAAGAAGAGTCAGTCTTCGTGTACTTAAGTCGGCATTGTGCCTTTTCTATTTCATTCTGATGCAATATCTGTGTTTCATCGTCAATAAGAAGGTCCTAGGGATACAGTACACCTGAAGTGAATCATCGGAATCTATAACTAGGGTCACAGGAATAGTTCAAAACATAGTCAGTACGAAGAGTCAGTCTTCTTGTACTTAAGTCGGCATTGTGCGTTTTGTATTTAATTCCGATGCAATTTCTGTGTTTCATCGTCAATAAGAACGTCCAAGGGATACAGTAAACCTGAAGTGAAGCATCGGAATCTATAACTAGTGTCATAGGAATGGTTCAAAACATAGACAGTAGGAAGAGTCAGTCTTCTTGTACTTAAGTCGGCATTGTGCCTCTTCTATTTAATTCCGATGCAATTTCTGTGTTTCATCGTCAATAAGAAGGTCAGAGGCATACAGTAAACCTGACGTGAAGCATCGCAATCTGTAACTAGCGTCACAGGAATGGTTCAAAACATAGTTAGTAAGAAGAGTCAGTCTTCTTGTACTTAAGACGGCATTATGCCTTTTCTATTTAATCCCGATGCAATTTCTGTGTTTCATCGTCCAAATGAATATCAAAGGGATACAGTAAACCAGGAGTGAAGCATCGGAATCTATAACTAGTGTCACAGGAATGGTTCAAACATAGACAGTAAGAAGAGTCACTCTTCTTGTACATAAGTCGGCATTGTGCCTTTTCAATTTAATTCCGATGCAATTTCTCTGTTTCATCGTCAATAAGAAGGTCAGAGGGATAGAGTGAATCTGCAGTGAAGCATCGGAATCAATAACTAGTGTCACAGGAATGGTTCAAAACATAGTCATTAAGAAGAGTCAGTCTTCTTGTACTTAAGTCGGCATTGTGCCTTTTGTATCTAATTCCGATGCAATTTCTGTGTTTCATCGTCAATAAGAAGGTCAGAGGGATACAGTAAACCTGAAGTGAAGCATCGGAATCTGTAACTAATGTCACAGGAATGGTTCAAAACATTGACAGTAAGAAGGGTCAGTCTTCTTGTACTTTAGTCGACATTGTGCCTTTTGTATTTAATTCCGATGCAATTTCTGTGTTTCGTCGTCAATAAGAAGGTCCAAGTGATACAGTAAATCTGAGGTGAAGCATCGGAATCTATAACTAGTGTCACAGGAATGGTTCAAACATTGACAGTAGGAAGAGTCAGTCTTCTTGTACTTAAGTCGGCATTATGGATTTTCTATTTAATTCCGATGCAATTTCTGTGTTTCATCGTCAAAAACAAGGTCAGAAGGATACAGTAAACCAGAAGTGAAGCATCGGAATCTATAACTAGTCTTACAGGAATGGTTCAAAGCATAGACAGTAGGAAGAGTCAATCATCTTGTACTTAAGTCGGCATTGTGCCTTTTGTATTTAACTCCGATGCACTGTCTGTGTTTCATCGTCAACAAGAAGATCCAAGGGGTACAGTAAACCGGAAATGAAGCATCGGAATCTGTAACATGTGTCACAGGAGTGGTTCAAAACATAGACAGTAGGAAGAGTCAGTCTTCTTGTACTTAAGTCGACATTGTGCCTATTGTATTTACTTCCGATGCAATTTCTGTGTTTCGTCGTCAATAAGAAGGTCCAAAAGATACAGTAAACCTGAAGTGAAGCATCGGAATCTATAACTAGTGTCACAGGAGTGGTTCAAAACGTAGACAAAAGAAGAGTCAGTCTTCTTGTACTTAAGTCGGCATTGTGCCTTTTGTATTTACTTCCGATGCAATTTCTGAGTTTCATCATCAACAAGAAGGACAGAGGGATACAGTAAACCTGAAGTGAAGAATCGGAATCTATAACTAGTGTCACAGGAATGGTTCCAAACATAGTCAGTAAGAGGAGTCAGTCTTCTTGTATTTAAGTCGGCATTGTGCCTTTTGTATTTAATTCCGATGCAATTTCTGTGTTTCGTCGTCAATAAGAAGGTCCAAGGGATACAGTAAACCTGAAGTAAAGCATCGGAATCTATAACTAGAGTCACAGGAATGGTTCAAAACATAGACAAAAAGAAGAATCAGTCTTCTTGTACTTAAGTCGGCATTGTGATTTTTGTATTTAATTCCGATGCAATTTCTGAGTTTCATCGTCGATAAGAAGGTCAGAGGGATACAGCAAACCTGAAGTGAAGCATCGGAATCTCTAACTAGTGTCACAGGAATGGTTCAAAACAGTCAGTAAGAAGAGTCAGTCTTCTTGTACTTAAGTCGGCATTGTGCCTTTTGTATTTAACTCCGATGCACTATCTGTGTTTCATCGTCAATAAGAAGATCCAAGGGATACAGTAAACCTGAAATGAAGCATCGGAATCTATAACAAGTGTCACAATAATGGTTCAAAACATAGACAGTAGGAAGATTCATTCTACATGTACTTAAGTCGGCATCGTGCCTTTTGTATTTATTTCCGATGCAATTTCTGTGTTTCATCGTCGATAAGTAGGTCAGAGGGATACAGTTAATCTGAAGTGAAGCATCGGAATCTATAACTAGTGTCACAGGAATGGTTCAAATCATAGTCAGTAAGCAGAGTCAGTCTTCTTGTACTTAAGTCGGCATTGTGCCTTTTGTATTTAATTCCGATTCAATTTCTGTGTTTCATTGTCAATAAGAAGGTCCAAGGGATACAGTAAACCTGAAGTGAAGCGTCGGAATCTATAACTAGTGTCACAGGAATAGTTCAAAACATAGTCAGTACGAAGAGCCAGTCTTCTTGTACTTAAGTCGGCATTGTGCCTTTTCTATTTAATTCCGATGCAATTTCTGTGTTTCATCGTCAATTAGAAGGTCAGAGGGAAACAGTAAACCTGAAGTCAAGCATCGGAATCTTTAACTCGTGTCACAGGAATGGTTCAAAGCATTGTCAGTAAGAAGAGTCGGTCTTCTTGTACTTAAGTCGGCATTGTGCCTCTTGTATTTATTCCGATGCAATTTCTGAGTTTCATCGTCAATACGAAGTTCCAAGGGATACAGTAAACCAGAAGTGAAGCATCGGAATCTATAACTAGTGTCACAGGAATGGTTCAACACATAGACAGTAAGAAGAGTCAGTCTTCTTGTACTTAAGTCGGCATTATCCCCTTTTCAATTTATTTCCGTCGCAATTACAGTGTTTCATCGTCAATAAGAAGGACAGAGGGATACAGTAACCCTGAAGTGAAGCATCGAAATCTCTAACTATTGTCACAGGAATGGTTGAAAACATTGTCAGTAAGAAAAGTCAGTCCTCTTGTATTTAAGTCGGCATTGTGCCTTTTGTATTTATTTCCCATGCAATATCTGTGTTTCATCGTCAATAAGAAGGTCCAAGGGATACAGTAACCCTGAAGTGAAGCATCGGAATCTGTAACTAGCGTCACAGGAATGGTTCAAATCTTAGACAGTATGAAGAGTCAGTCTTCTTGTACTTCAGTCGGCATTGTGCCATTCCTATTTAATTCCGATGCAATTTCTCTGTTTCGTCGTCAATAAGAAGGTCAGATGAATACAGTAAACCTGAAGTGAAGCATCGGAATCTGTAACTAACGTCACAGGAATGGTTCAAAACATAGATAGTAAGAAGGGTCAGTCTTCTGGTACTTAAGTCGGCATTGTGCCTTTTCTATTAAATTCCGATGCAATTTCTGTGTTTCATCGTCAAAAAGAAGGTCAAAGGAATACAGTAAACCTGGGGAGAAGCATCGGAATCCATAACTAGTGTCCCAGGAGTGGTTAAAACATAGACAGTAAGAAGAGTCAGTCTTCTTGTACTTAAGTCGGCATTGTGCCTTTTCTATTTAATTCCGATGCGATTTCTTTGCTTCATCGTCAATATGAAGGTCAGAGTTATACAGTGAACCTGAAGTGAAGCATCGGGATCTATATCTAATGTCACAGGAATGGTTCAAAGCATAGTCAGTAGGAAGAATCAGTCTTCTTGTACTTAAGTCGGCATTGTGCCTTTTCTATTTAATTCCGATGCAATATCTGTGTTTCATCGTCAATAAGAAGGTCAGAGGGATACAGTAAACCTGAAGTGAAGCATCGTAATCTATAACTAGTGTCACAGGATTGGTTCCAAACATAGTCAGTAAGAAGAGTCAGTCTTCTTGTACTTAAGTTGGCATTGTGCCTTTTCTATTTAATTCCGATGCAATTTCTGTGTTTCATCGTCAATAAGAAGGTCCAAGGGATACAGTACACCTGAAGTGAATCATCGGAATCCATAAGTAGTGTCAGAGCAATGGTTCAAACATAGTCAGTACGAAGAGTCAGTCTTCTTGTACGTAAGTCGGCATTGTGCCTTTTGTATCTAATTCCGATGCAATTTCTGTGTTTCATCGTCAATAAGAAGGTCAGAGGGTACAGTAAACCTGAAGTGAAGAATCGGAAACTATAACTAGTGTCACAGGAATGGTTCAAAACATAGACAGTAAGATAGGTCAGTCTTCTTGTACTTAAGTCGGCATTGTGCCTTTTGTATTTAATTCCGATGCAATTTCTGTGTTTCATCGTCAATAAGAACGTCCAAGGGATACAGTAAACCTGAAGTGAAGCATCGTAATCTATAACTAGTGTCACAGGAATGGTTCAAAACATAGACAGTAGGAAGAGTCAGTCTTCTTGTACTTAAGTCGGCATTGTGCCTCTTTTATTTAATTCCGATGCAATTTCTGTGTTTCATCGTCAATAAGAAGGTCAGAGGTATACAGTAAACCTGACGTGAAGCATCGGAATCTGTAACTAGCGTCACAGGAATGGTTCAAAACATTGACAGTAAGAAGGGTCAGTCTTCTTGTCCTTTAGTCGACATTGTGCCTTTTGTATTTAATTCCGATGCAATTTCTGTGTTTCGTCGTCAATAAGAAGGTCAGAGGGATACAGTAAACCTGAAGTGAAGCATCGGAATCTATAACTAGTGTCACAGGAATGGTTAAAAACAGTCAGTAAGAAGAGTCAGTCTTCTTGTACCTAAGTTGGCATTGTGCCTTTTGTATTTAATTCCGATGCAATTTCTGTGTTTCATCGTCAATAAGAAGGTCCAAGTGATACAGTAAATCTGAGGTGAAGCATCGGAATCTATAACTAGTGTCACAGGTATGGTTCAAAACATTGACAGTAGGAAGAGTCAGTCTTCTTGTACTTAAGTCGGCATTATGGATTTTCTATTTAATTCCGATGCAATTTCTGTGTTTCATCGTCAAAAAGAAGGTCAGAGGGATACAGTAAACCTGAAGTGAAGCATCGGAATCTGTAACTAGTCTCAAATAAATGGTTCAAAACATAGTCAGTAAGAAGAGTCAGTCTTCTTGTACTTAAGTCGGCATTGTGCCTTTTGTATTTAATTCCGATGCAATTTCTGTGTTTCATCGTCAATAAGAAGGTCCTAGGGATACAGTACACCTGAAGTGAATCATCGGAATCTATAACTAGTGTCACAGGAATAGTTCAAAACATAGTCAGTACGAAGAGTCAGTCTTCTTGTACTTAAGTCGGCATTGTGCCTTTTGTATCTAATTCCGATGCAATTTCTGTGTTTCATCGTCAATAAGAAGGTCAGAGGGATACAGTAAACCTGAAGTGAAGCATCGGAATCTGTAACTAATGTCACAGGAATGGTTCAAAACATTGACAGTAAGAAGGGTCAGTCTTCTTGTCCTTTAGTCGACATTGTGCCTTTTGTATTTAATTCCGATGCAATTTCTGTGTTTCGTCGTCAATAAGAAGGTCAGAGGGATAAAGTAAACCTGAAGTGAAGCATCGGAATCTATAACTAGTGTCACAGGAATGGTTAAAAACAGTCAGTAAGAAGAGTCAGTCTTCTTGTACCTAAGTTGGCATTGTGCCTTTTGTATCTAATTCCGATGCAATTTCTGTGTTTCATCGTCAATAAGAAGGTCCAAGTGATACTGTAAATCTGAGGTGAAGCATCGGAATCTATAACTAGTGTCACAGGTATGGTTCAAAACATTGACAGTAGGAAGAGTCAGTCTTCTTGTACTTAAGTCGGCATTATGGATTTTCTATTTAATTCCGATGCAATTTCTGAGTTTCATCGTCAAAAAGAAGGTCAGAGAGATACAGTAAACCTGAAGTGAAGCATCGGAATCTATAACTAGTGTCACAAGAATGGTTAAAAACAGTCAGTAAGAAGAGTCAGTCTTCTTGTACCTAAGTCGGCATTGTGCCTTTTGTATTTAATTCCGATGCAATTTCTGTGTTTCATCGTCAATAAGAAGGTCCTAGGGATACAGTACACCTGAAGTGAATCATCGGAATCTATAACTAGTGTCACAGGAATAGTTCAAAACATAGTCAGTACGAAGAGTCAGTCTTCTTGTACTTAAGTCGGCATTTTGCGTTTTGTATTTAATTCCGATGCAATTTCTGTGTTTCATCGTCAATAAGATCGTCCAAGGGATACAGTAAACCTGAAGTGAAGCATCGTAATCTATAACTAGTGTCACAGGAATGGTTCAAAACATAGACAGTAGGAAGAGTCAGTTTTCTTGTACTTAAGTCGGCATTGTGCCTCTTTTATTTAATTCCGATGCAATTTCTGTGTTTCATCGTCAATAAGAAGGTCAGAGGTATACAGTAAACCTGACGTGAAGCATCGGAATCTGTAACTAGCGTCACAGGAATGGTTCAAAACATAGATAGTAAGAAGAGTCAGTTTTCTTGTACTTAAGACGGCATTGTGCCTTTTCTATTTAATCCCGATGCAATTTCTGTGTTTCATCGTCAATAAGAAGGTCAGAGGGATACAGTAAACCAGAAGTGAAGCATCGGAATCTATAACTAGTGTTACAGGAATGGTTCAGATCATAGTCAGTAAGAAGAGTCAGTCTTCTTGTACTTAAGTCGGCATTGTTCCTTTTCTATTTAATTCCGATGCAATATCTGTGTTTCATCGTCAATAAGAAGGTCAGAGGGATACAGTAAACCTGAAGTGAAGCATCGGAATCTGTAACTAGTGTCACAGGACTGGTTCAAAACATAGTCAGTAAGAGGAGTCAGTCTTCTTGTACTTAAGTCAGCATTGTGCCTTTTCTATTTAATTCCGATACAATTTCTGTGTTACATCGTCAATAAGAAAGTCCTAGGGATACAGTACACCTGAAGTGAATAATCGGAAACTATAACTAGTGTCACAGGAATAGTTCAAAACATAGTCAGTACGAAGAGTCAGTCTTCTTGTACTTAAGTCGGCATTGTGCCTTTTGTATCTAATTCCGATGCAATTTCTGTGTTTCATCGTCAATAAGAAGGTCAGAGGGATACAGTAAACCTGAAGTGAAGAATCGGAATCTGTAACTAATGTCACAGTAATGGTTCAAAGCATTGACAGTAAGAAGGGTCAGTCTTCTTGTCCTTTAGTCGACATTGTGCCTTTTGTATTTAATTCCGATGCAATTTCTGTGTTTCGTCGTCAATAAGAAGGTCAGAGGGATACAGTAAACCTGAAGTGAAGCATTGGAATCTATAACTAGTGTCACAGGAATAATTAAAAAGAGTCAGTAAGAAGAGTCAGTCTTCTTGTACCTAAGTTGGCATTGTGCCTTTTGTATTTAATTCCGATGCAATTTCTGTGTTTCATCGTCAATAAGAAGGTCCAAATGATACAGTAAATCTGAGGTGAAGCATCGGAATCTATAACTAGTTCACAGGTATGGTTCAAAACATTGACAGTAGGAAGAGTCAGTCTTCTTGTACTTAAGTCAGCATTATGGATTTTCTATTTAATTCCGATGCAATTTCAGTGTTTCATCGTCAAAAAGAAGGTCAGAGGGATACAGTAAACCTGAAGTGAAGCATCGGAATCTGTAACTAGTCTCAAATAAATGGTTCAAAACATAGTCAGTAAGAAGAGTCAGTCTTCTTGTACTTAAGTCGGCATTGTGCCTTTTGTATTTAATTCCGATGCAATTTCTGTGTTTCATCGTCAATAAGAAGGTCCTAGGGATACAGTACACCTGAAGTGAATCATCGGAATCTATAACTAGTGTCACAGGAATAGTTCAAAACATAGTCAGTACGAAGAGTCAGTCTTCTTGTACTTAAGTCGGCATTGTGCGTTTTGTATTTAATTCCGATGCAATTTCTGTGTTTCATCGTCAATAAGAATGTCCAAGGGATACAGTAAACCTGAAGTGAAGCATCGTAATCTATAACTAGTGTCACAGGAATGGTTCAAAACATAGACAGTAGGAAGAGTCAGTCTTCTTGTACTTAAGTCGGCATTGTGCCTCTTTTATTTAATTCCGATGCAATATCTGTGTTTCATCGTCAATAAGAAGGTCAGAGGGATACAGTAAACCTGAAGTGAAGCATCGGAATCTGTAACTAGTGTCACAGGACTGGTTCCAAACATAGTCAGTAAGAGGAGTCAGTCCTCTTGTACTTAAGGCAGCATTGTGCCTTTTCTATTTAATTCCGATACAATTTCTGTGTTACATCGTCAATAAGAAGGTCCTAGGGATACAGTACACCTGAAGTGAATAATCGGAATCTATAACTAGTGTCACAGGAATAGTTCAAAACATAGTCAGTACGAAGAGTCAGTCTTCTTGTACTTAAGTCGGCATTGTGCCTTTTGTATCTAATTCCGATGCAATTTCTGTGTTTCATCGTCAATAAGAAGGTCAGAGGGATACAGTAAACCTGAAGTGAAGCATCGGAATCTGTAACTAATGTCACAGGAATGGTTCAAAACATTGACAGTAAGAAGGGTCAGTCTTCTTGTCCTTTAGTCGACATTGTGCCTTTTGTATTTAATTCCGATGCAATTTCTGTGTTTCATCGTCAATAAGAAGGTCAGAGGGATACAGTAAACCAGAAGTGAAGCATCGGAATCTATAACTAGTGTTACAGGAATGGTTCAGAACATAGTCAGTAAGAAGAGTCCGTCTTCTTGTACGTAAGTCGGCATTGTGCCTTTTCTATTTAATTCCGATGCAATATCTGTGTTTCATCGTCAATAAGAAGGTCAGAGGGATACAGTAAACCTGAAGTGAAGCATCGGAATCTGTAACTAGTGTCACAGGACTGGTTCCAAACATAGTCAGTAAGAGGAGTCAGTCTTCTTGTACTTAAGTCAGCATTGTGCCTTTTCTATTTAATTCCGATACAATTTCTGTGTTACATCGTCAATAAGAAGGTCCTAGGGATACAGTACACCTGAAGTGAATAATCGGAATCTATAACTAGTGTCACAGGAATAGTTCAAAACATAGTCAGTACGAAGAGTCAGTCTTCTTGTACTTAAGTCGGCATTGTGCCTTTTGTATCTAATTCCGATGCAATTTCTGTGTTTCATCGTCAATAAGAAGGTCAGAGGGATACAGTAAAAATGAAGTGAAGCATCGGAATCTGTAACTAATGTCACAGGAATGGTTCAAAACATTGACAGTAAGAAGGGTCAGTCTTCTTGTCCTTTAGTCGACATTGTGCCTTTTGTATTTAATTCCGATGCAATTTCTGTGTTTCGTCGTCAATAAGAAGGTCAGAGGGATACAGTAAACCTGAAGTGAAGCATCGGAATCTATAACTAGTGTCACAGGATTGGTTAAAAACAGTCAGTAAGAAGAGTCAGTCTTCTTGTACCTAAGTTGGCATTGTGCCTTTTGTATTTAATTCCGATGCAATTTCTGTGTTTCATCGTCAATAAGAAGGTCCAAGTGATACAGTAAATCTGAGGTGAAGCATCGGAATCTATAACTAGTGTCACAGGTATGGTTCAAAACATTGACAGTAGGAAGAGTCAGTCTTCTTGTACTTAAGTCGGCATTATGGATTTTCTATCTAATTCCGATGCAATTTCTGAGTTTCATCGTCAAAAAGAAGGTCAGAGAGATACAGTAAACCTGAAGTGAAGCATCGGAATCTATAACTAGTGTCACACGAATGGTTAAAAACAGTCAGTAAGAAGAGTCAGTCTTCTTGTACCTAAGTCGGCATTGTGCCTTTTGTATTTAATTCCGATGCAATTTCTGTGTTTCATCGTCAATAAGAAGGTCCTAGGGATACAGTACACCTGAAGGGAATCATCGGAATCTATAACTAGTGTCACAGGAATAGTTCAAAACATAGTCAGTACGAAGAGTCAGTCTTCTTGTACTTAAGTCGGCATTTTGCGTTTTGTATTTAATTCCGATGCAATTTCTGTGTTTCATCGTCAATAAGATCGTCCAAGGGATACAGTAAACCTGAAGTGAAGCATCGTAATCTATAACTAGTGTCACAGGAATGGTTCAAAACATAGACAGTAGGAAGAGTCAGTCTTCTTGTACTTAAGTCGGCATTGTGCCTCTTTTATTTAATTCCGATGCAATTTCTGTGTTTCATCGTCAATAAGAAGGTCAGAGGTATACAGTAAACCTGACGCGAAGCATCGGAATCTGTAACTAGCGTCACAGGAATGGTTCAAAACATAGATAGTAAGAAGAGTCAGTTTTCTTGTACTTAAGACGGCATTGTGCCTTTTCTATTTAATCCCGATGCAATTTCTGTGTCTCATCGTCAATAAGAAGGTCAGAGGGATACAGTAAACCAGAAGTGAAGCATCGGAATCTATAACTAGTGTTACAGGAATGGTTCAGATCATAGTCAGTAAGAACAGTCAGTCTTCTTGTACTGAAGTCGGCATTGTTCCTTTTCTATGTAATTCCGATGCAATATCTGTGTTTCATCGTCAATAAGAAGGTCAGAGGGATACAGTAAACCTGAAGTGAAGCATCGGAATCTGTAACTAGTGACACAGGACTGGTTCAAAACATAGTCAGTAAGAGGAGTCAGTCTTCTTGTACTTAAGTCAGCATTGTGCCTTTTCTATTTAATTCCGATACAATTTCTGTGTTACATCGTCAATAAGAAAGTCCTAGGGATACAGTACACCTGAAGTGAATAATCGGAATCTATAACTAGTGTCACAGGAATAGTTCAAAACATAGTCAGTACGAAGAGTCAGTCTTCTTGTACTTAAGTCGGCATTGTGCCTTTTGTATTTAATTCCGATGCAATTCCTGTGTTTCATCGTCAATAAGAAGGTCCTAGGGATACAGTACACCTGAAGTGAATCATCGGAATCTATAACTAGTGTCACAGGAATAGTTCAAAACATAGTCAGTACGAAGAGTCAGTCTTCTTGTACTTAAGTCGGCATTGTGCCTCTTTTATTTAATTCCGATGCAATATCTGTGTTTCATCGTCAATAAGAAGGTCAGAGGGATACAGTAAAACTGAAGTGAAGCATCGGAATCTGTAACTAGTGTCACAGGACTGGTTCCAAACATAGTCAGTAAGAGGAGTCAGTCTTCTTGTACTTAAGTCAGCATTGTGCCTTTTCTATTTAATTCCGATACAATTTCTGTTTTACATCGTCAATAAGAAGGTCCTAGGGATACAGTACACCTGAATTGAATAATCGGAATCTATAACTAGTGTCACAGGAATAGTTCAAAACATAGTCAGTACGAAGAGTCAGTCTTCTTGTACTTAAGTCGGCAGTGTGCCTTTTGTATCTAATTCCGATGCAATTTCTGTGTTTCATCGTCAATAAGAAGGTCAGAGGGATACAGTAAACCTGAAGTGAAGCATCGGAATCTGTAACTAATGTCACAGGAATGGTTCAAAGCATTGACAGTAAGAAGGGTCAGTCTTCTTGTCCTTTAGTCGACATTGTGCCTTTTGTATTTAATTCCGATGCAATTTCTGTGTTTCGTCGTCAATAAGAAGGTCAGAGGGATACAGTAAACGTGAAGTGAAGCATCGGAATCTATAACTAGTGTCACAGGAATGGTTAAAAGCAGTCAGTAAGAAGAGTCAGTCTTCTTGTACCTAAGTTGGCATGTTGCCTTTTGTATTTACTTCCGATGCAATTTCTGTGTTTCATCGTCAATAAGAAGGTCCAAGTGATACAGTAAATCTGAGGTGAAGCATCGGAATCTATGACTAGTGTCACAGGTATGGTTCAAAACATTGACAGTAGGAAGAGTCAGTCTTCTTGTACTTAAGTCGGCATTATGGATTTTCTATTTAATTCCGATGCAATTTCTGAGTTTCATCGTCAAAAAGAAGGTCAGAGGGATACAGTAAACCTGAAGTGAAGCATCGGAATCTATCACTAATGTCACAGGAATGGTTAAAAACAGTCAGTAAGAAGAGTCAGTCTTCTTGTACCTAAGTCGGAATTGTGCCTTTTGTATTTAATTCCGATGCAATTTCTGTGTTTCATCGTCAATAAGAAGGTCCTAGGGATACAGTACACCTGAAGTGAATCATCGGAATCTATAACTAGTGTCACAGGAATAGTTCAAAACATAGTCAGTACGAAGAGTCAGTCTTCTTGTACTTAAGTCGGCATTGTGCCTTTTGTATCTAATTCCGATGCAATTTCTGTGTTTCATCGTCAATAAGAAGGTCAGAGGGATACAGTAAACCTGAAGTGAAGCATCGGAATCTATAACTAGTGTTACAGGAATGGTTCAGATCATAGTCAGTAAGAAGAGTCAGTCTTCTTGTACTTAACTCGGCATTGTGCCTTTTCTATTTAATTCCGATGCAATATCTGTGTTTCATCGTCAATAAGAAGGTCAGAGTGATACAGTAAACCTGAAGTGAAGCATCGGAATCTGTAACTAGTGTCACAGGACTGGTTCAAAACATAGTCAGTAAGAGGAGTCAGTCTTCTTGTACTTAAGTCAGCATTGTGCCTTTTCTATTTAATTCCGATGCAATATCTGTGTTTCATCGTCAATAAGAAGGTCAGAGTGATACAGTAAACCTGAAGTGAAGCATCGGAATCTGTAACTAGTGTCACAGGACTGGTTCAAAACATAGTCAGTAAGAGGAGTCAGTCTTCTTGTACTTAAGTCAGCATTGTGCCTTTTCTATTTAATTCCGATACAATTTCTGTGTTACATCGTCAATAAGAAAGTCCTAGGGATACAGTACACCTGAAGTGAATCATCGGAATCTATAACTAGTGTCACAGGAATAGTTCAAAACATAGTCAGTACGAAGAGTCAGTCTTCTTGTACTTAAGTCGGCATTGTGCCTTTTGTATCTAATTCCGATGCAATCTCTGTGTTTCATCGTCAATAAGAACGTCCAAGGGATACAGTAAACCTGAAGTGAAGCATCGTAATCTATAACTAGTGTCACAGGAATGGTTCAAATCATAGACAGTAGGAAGAGTCAGTCTTCTTGTACTTAAGTCGGCATTGTGCCTCTTTTATTTAATACCGATGCAATTTCTGTGTTTCATCGTCAATAAGAAGGTCAGAGGTATACAGTAAACCTGACGTGAAGCATCGGAATCTGTAACTAGCGTCACAGGAATGGTTCAAAACGTAGATAGTAAGAAGAGTCAGTCTTCTTGTACTTAAGACGGCATTGTGCCTTTTCTATTTAATCCCGATGCAATTTCTGTGTTTCATCGTCAATAAGAAGGTCAGAGGGATACAGTAAACCTGAAGTGAAGCATCGGAATCTATAACTAGTGTCACAGGAATGGTTAAAAACAGTCAGTAAGAAGAGTCAGTCTTCTTGTACCTAAGTCGGCATTGTGCCTTTTGTATTTAATTCCGATGCAATTTCTGTGTTTCATCGTCAATAAGAAGGTCCTAGGGATACAGTACACCTGAAGTGAATCATCGTAATCTATAACTAGTGTCACAGGAATGGTTCAAAAAATAGACAGTAGGAAGAGTCAGTCTTCTTGTACTTAAGTCGGCATTGTGCCTCTTTTATTTAATTCCGATGCAATTTCTGTGTTTCATCGTCAATAAGAAGGTCAGAGGGATACAGTAAACCAGAAGTGAAGCATCGGAATCTATAACTAGTGTTACAGGAATGGTTCAGATCATAGTCAGTAAGAAGAGTCAGTCTTCTTGTACTTAAGTCGGCATTGTGCCTTTTCTATTTAATTCCGATGCAATATCTGTGTTTCATCGTCAATAAGAAGGTCAGAGGGATACAGTAAATCTGAAGTGAAGCATCGGAATCTGTAACTAGTGTCACAGGACTGGTTCAAAACATAGTCAGTAAGAGGAGTCAGTCTTCTTGTACTTAAGTCAGCATTGTGCCTTTTCTATTTAATTCCGATACAATTTTTGTGTTACATCGTCAATAAGAAAGTCCTAGGGATACAGTACACCTGAAGTGAATAATCGGAATCTATAACTAGTGTCACAGGAATAGTTCAAAACATAGTCAGTACGAAGAGTCAGTCTTCTTGTACTTAAGTCGGCATTGTGCCTTTTGTATCTAATTCCGATGCAATTTCTGTGTTTCATCGTCAATAAGAAGGTCAGAGGGATACAGTAAACCTGAAGTGAAGCATCGGAATCTGTAACTAATGTCACAGTAATCGTTCAAAACATTGACAGTAAGAAGGGTCAGTCTTCTTGTCCTTTAGTCGACATTGTGCCTTTTGTATTTAATTCCGATGCAATTTCTGTGTTTCGTCGTCAATAAGAAGGTCAGAGGGATACAGTAAACCTGAAGTGAAGCATCGGAATCTATAACTAGTGTCACAGGAATAATTAAAAAGAGTCAGTAAGAGGAGTCAGTCTTCTTGTACCTAATTTGGCATTGTGCCTTTTGTATTTAATTAAGATGCAATTACTGTGTTTCATCGTCAATAAGAAGGTCCAAGTGATACAGTAAATCTGAGGTGAAGCATCGGAATCTATAACTAGTGTCACAGGTATGGTTCAAAACATTGACAGTAGGAAGAGTCAGTCTTCTTGTACTTAAGTCGGCATTATGGATTTTCTATTTAATTCCGATGCAATTTCTGTGTTTCATCGTCAATAAGAAGGTCAGAGGGATACAGTAAACCTGAAGTGAAGCATCGGAATCTGTAACTAGTCTCAAATAAATGGTTCAAAACATAGTCAGTAAGAAGAGTCAGTCTTCTTGTACTTAAGTCGGCATTGTGCCTTTTGTATTTAATTCCGATGCAATTTCTGTGTTTCATCGTCAATAAGAAGGTCCTAGGGATACAGTACACCTGAAGTGAATCATCGGAATCTATAACTAGTGTCACAGGAATAGTTCAAAACATAGTCAGTACGAAGAGTCAGTCTTCTTGTACTTAAGTCGGCATTGTGCGTTTTGTATTTAATTCCGATGCAATTTCTGTGTTTCATCGTCAATAAGAACGTCCAAGGGATACAGTAAACCTGAAGTGAAGCATCGTAATCTATAACTAGTGTCACAGGAATGGTTCAAATCATAGACAGTAGGAAGAGTCAGTCTTCTTGTACTTAAGTCGGCATTGTGCCTCTTTTATTTAATTCCGATGCAATTTCTGTGTTTCATCGTCAATAAGAAGGTCAGAGGTATACAGTAAACCTGACGTGAAGCATCGGAATCTGTAACTAGCGTCACAGGAATGGTCCAAAGCATAGATAGTAAGAAGAGTCAGTCTTCTTGTACATAAGACGGCATTGTGCCTTTTCTATTTAATCCCGATGCAATTTCTGTGTTTCATCGTCAATAAGAAGGTCAGAGGGATACAGTAAACCAGAAGTGAAGCATCGGAATCTATAACTAGTGTTACAGGAATGGTTCAGAACATAGTCAGTAAGAAGAGTCAGTCTCCTTGTACTTATGTCGGCATTGTGCCTTTTCTATTTAATTCCGATGCAATATCTGTGTTTCATCGTCAATAAGAAGGTCAGAGGGATACAGTAAACCTGAACTGAAGCATCGGAATCTGTAACTAGTGTCACAGGACTGGTTCCAAACATAGTCAGTAAGAGGAGTCAGTCTTCTTGTACTTAAGTCAGCATTGTGCCTTTTCTATTTAATTCCGATACAATTTCTGTGTTACATCGTCAATAAGAAGGTCCTAGGGATACAGTACACCTGAAGTGAATAATCGGAATCTATAACTAGTGTCACAGGAGTAGTTCAAAACATAGTCAGTACGAAGAGTCGGTCTTCTTGTACTTAAGTCGGCATTGTGCCTTTTGTATCTAATTCCGATGCAATTTCTGTGTTTCATCGTCAATAAGAAGGTCAGAGGGATACAGTAAACCTGAAGTGAAGCATCGGAATCTGTAACTAATGTCACAGGAATGGTTCAAAACATTGACAGTAAGAAGTGTCAGTCTTCTTGTCCTTTAGTCGACATTGTGCCTTTTGTATTTAATTCCGATGCAATTTCTGTGTTTCGTCGTCAATAAGAAGGTCAGAGGGCTACAGTAAACCTGAAGTGAAGCATCGGAATCTATAACTAGTGTCACAGGAATGGTTAAAAACAGTCAGTAAGAAGAGTCAGTCTTCTTGTACCTAAGTTGGCATTGTGCCTTTTGTATTTAATTCCGATGCAATTTCTGTGTTTCATCCTCAATAAGAAGGTCCAAGTGATACAGTAAATCTGAGGTGAAGCATCGGAATCAATAACTAGTGTCACAGGTATGGTTCAAAACATTGACAGTAGGAAGAGTCAGTCTTCTTGTACTAAAGTCGGCATTGTGCCTTTTATATTTACTTCCGATGCAATTTCTGAGTTTCATCGTCAATAAGAAGTTCAGAGGGATACAGTAAACCTGAAGTGAAGCATCGGAATCTATAAGTAGTGTCACAGGAATGGTTCAAAACATTGCCTTTTCTATTTAATTCCGATGCAATATCTGTGTTTCATCGTCAATAAGAAGGACAGAGGGATACAGTAAACCTGAAGTGAAGCATCGGAATCTATAACTAGTGTCACCGGAATGGTTCCAAACATAGTCAGTAAGAAGAGTCAGTCTTCTTGTACTTAAGTCGGCATTGTGCCATTTCAATTTAATTCCGATGCAATATCTGTGTTTCATCGTCAATAAGAAAGTCCAAGGGATACAGTAGACCTGAAGTGAATCATCGGAATCTATAACTAGTGTCACAGGAATGGTTCAAAACATAGTCAGTACGAAGAGCCAGCCTTCTTGTACTTAAGTCGGCATTGTGCCTTTTGTATCTAATTCCGGTGCAATATCTGTGTTTCATCGTCAATTAGAAGGTCAGAGGGATACAGTAAACTTGAAGTGAAGCAGCGGAATCTATAACTAGTGTCACAGGAATGGTTCAAAACATAGACGGTAAGAAGGGTCAGTCTTCTTGTACTTAAGTCGGCATTGTGCCTTTTGTATTTAATTCCGATGCAATTTCTGTGTTTCGTCGTCAATAAGAAGGTCCAAGGGATACAGTAAACCTGAAGTAAAGCATCGGAATCTATAACTAGAGTCACATGAATGGTTCAAAACATAGACAAAAAGGAGAATCAGTCTTCTTGTACTTAAGTCGGCATTGTGCCTTTTGTATTTAATTCCGATGCAATTTCTGAGTTTCATCGTCAATAAGAAGGTCAGAGGGATACAGCAAACTTGAAGTGAAGCATCGGAATCTATAACTAGTGTCACAGGAATGGTTCAAAACAGTCAGTAAGAAGGGCCAGTCTTCTTGTACTTAAGTCGGTATTGTGCCTTTCGTATTTAACTCCGATGCACTATCTGTGTTTCATCGTCAATAAGAAGATCCAAGAGTTACAGTAAACCTGAAATGAAGCATCGGAATCTATAAGAAGTGTCACAGGAATGGTTCAAAACATGGACAGTAGGAAGATTCATTCTACATGTACTTAAGTCGGCATCGTGCCTTTTGTATTTATTTGCGATGCAATTTCTGTGTTTCATCGTCAATAAGTAGGTCAGAGGGATACAGTTAACCTGAAGTGAAGCATCGGAATCTGTAACTAGTGTCACAGGAATGGTTCAAATCATAGTCAGTAAGAAGAGTCGGTCTTCCTGTACTTAAGTCGGCATTGTGCCTTTTGTATTTATTTCCGATGCAATTTCTGTGTTTCATCGTTAATAAGAAGATCCATGTGATACAGTAAACCTGAAATGAAGCATCGGAATCTATAGCAAGTGTCACAGGAATGGTTCAAAACATAGACAGTAGTAAGATTCATTCTACATGTACTTAAGTCGGCCTTGTGCCTTATGTATTTAATTCCGATGCAATTTCTGTGTTTCGTCGTCAATAAGAAGGTCCAAGGGATACAGTAAACCTGAAGTGAAGCATCGGAATCTTTAACTAGTGTCACAGGAATGGTTCAAAACATAGACAGTAAGAAGAGTCAGTCTTCTTGTACTTAAGTCGGCATTGTGCCTTTTGTATTTAATTCCGATGCAATTTCTGTGTTTCATCGTCAATTAGAAGGTCCAAGGGATACAGTAAATCTGAGGTGAAGCATCGGAATCTATAACTAGTGTCACAGGAATGGTTCCAATCATTGACAGTAAGATGAGTCAGTCTTCTTGTACTTAAGTCGGCATTGTGCCTTTTCAAATTAATTCCGATGCAATTTCTGTTTTTCATTGTCAAAAAGGAGGTCAGAGGGATACAGTAAACCTTAAGTGAAGCATCGGAATCAATAACTAGTCTCACAGGAATGGTTCAAAACATTGACAGTAGGAAGAGTCAGTCTTCTTGTACTTAAGTCGGCATTGTGCCTTTTGTATTTACCTCCGATGCACTATCTGTGTTTCATCGTCAATAAGAAGGTCAGAGGGATACAGTAAACCTGAAGTGAAGCATCGGAATCTGTAACTAATGTCACAGGAATGGTTCAAAACATTGACAGTAAGAAGGGTCAGTCTTCTTGTCCTTTAGTCGACATTGTGCCTTTTGTATTTAATTCCGATGCAATTTCTGTGTTTCGTCGCCAAAAAGAAGGTCAGAGGGATACAGTAAACCTGAAGTGAAGCATCGGAATCTATAACTAGTGTCACAGGAATGGTTAAAAGCAGTCAGTAAGAAGAGTCAGTCTTCTTGTACCTAAGTTGGCATTGTGCCTTTTGTATTTAATTCCGATGCAATTTCTGTGTTTCATCGTCAATAAGAAGGTCCAAGTGATACAGTAAATCTGAGGTGAAGCATCGGAATCTATAACTAGTGTCACAGGTATGGTTCAAAACATTGACAGTATGAAGAGTCAGTCTTCTTGTACTTAAGTCGGCATTATGGATTTTCTATTTAATTCCGATGCAATTTCTGAGTTTCATCGTCAAAAAGAAGGTCAGAGGGATACAGTAAACCTGAAGTGAAGCATCTGAATCTATAACTAGTGTCACAGGAATGGTTAAAAACAGTCAGTAAGAAGAGTCAGTCTTCTTGTACCTAAGTCGGCATTGTGCCTTTTGTATTTAATTCCGATGCAATTTCTGTGTTTCATCGTCAATAAGAAGGTCCTAGGGATACAGTAAACCAGAAGTGAAGCATCGGAATCTATAACTAGTGTTACAGGAATGGTTCAGATCATAGTCAGTAAGAAGAGTCAGTCTTCTTGTACTTAAGTCGGCATTGTTCCTTTTCTATTTAATTCCGATGCAATATCTGTTTTTCATCGTCAATAAGAAGGTCAGAGGGATACAGTAAACCAGAAGTGAAGCATCGGAATCTATAACTAGTGTTACAGGAATGGTTCAGATCATAGTCAGTAAGAAGAGTCAGTCTTCTTGTACTTAAGTCGGCATTGTTCCTTTTCTATTTAATTCCGATGCAATATCTGTGTTTCATCGTCAATAAGAAGGTCAGAGGGATACAGTAAACCTGAAGTGAAGCATCGGAATCTGTAACTAATGTCACAGTAATGGTTCAAAACATTGACAGTAAGAAGGTTCAGTCTTCTTGTCCTTTAGTCGACATTGTGCCTTTTGTATCTAATTCCGATGCAATTTCTGTGTTTCGTCGTCAATAAGAAGGTCAGAGGGATACAGTAAACCTGAAGTGAAGCATCGGAATCTATAACTAGTGTCACAGGAAAAATTAAAAAGAGTCAGTAAGAAGAGTCAGTCTTCTTGTACCTAAGTTGGCATTGTGCCTTTTGTATTTAATTCCGATGCAATTTCTGTGTTTCATCGTCAATAAGAAGGTCCAAGTGATACAGTAAATCTGAGGTGAAGCATCGGAATCTATAACTAGTGTCACAGGTATGGTTCAAAACATTGACAGTAGGAAGAGTCAGTCTTCTTGTACTTAAGTCGGCATTATGGATTTTCTATTTAATTCCGATGCAATTTCTGTGTTTCATCGTCAAAAAGAAGGTCAGAGGGATACAGTAAACCTGAAGTGAAGCATCGGAATCTGTAACTAGTCTCAAATCAATGGTTCAATACATAGTCAGTACGAAGAGTCAGTCTTCTTGTACTTAAGTCGGCATTGTGCCTTTTGTATTTAATTCCGATGCAATTTCTGTGTTTCATCGTCAATAAGAAGGTCCTAGGGATACAGTACACCTGAAGTGAATCATCGGAAACTATAACTAGTGTCACAGGAATAGTTCAAAACACAGTCAGTACGAAGAGTCAGTCTTCTTGTACTTAAGTCGGCATTGTGCGTTTTGTATTTAATTCCGATGCAATTTCTGTGTTTCATCGTCAATAAGAACGTCCAAGGGATACAGTAAACCTGAAGTGAAGCATCGTAATCTATAACTAGTGTCACAGGAATGGTTCAAAACATAGACAGTAGGAAGAGTCAGTCTTCTTGTACTTAAGTCGGCATTGTGCCTCTTTTATTTAATTCCGATGCAATTTCTGTGTTTCATCGTCAATAAGAAGGTCAGAGGTATACAGTAAACCTGACGTGAAGCATCGGAATCTGTAACTAGCGTCACAGGAATGGTTCAAAACATAGATAGTAAGAAGAGTCAGTCTTCTTGTACTTAAGACGGCATTGTGCCTTTTCTATTTAATCCCGATGCAATTTCTGTGTTTCATCGTCAATAAGAAGGTCAGAGGGATACAGTAAACCAGAAGTGAAGCATCGGAATCTATAACTAGTGTTACAGGAATGGTTCAGAACATAGTCAGTAAGAAGAGTCCGTCTTCTTGTACTTAAGTCGGCATTGTGCTTTTTCTATTTAATTCCGATGCAATATCTGTGTTTCATCGTCAATAAGAAGGTCAGAGGGATACAGTAAACCTGAAGTGAAGCATCGGAATCTGTAACTAGTGTCACAGGACTGGTTCCAAACATAGTCAGTAAGAGGAGTCAGTCTTCTTGAACTTAAGTCAGCATTGTGCCTTTTCTATTTAATTCCGATACAATTTCTGTGTTACATCGTCAATAAGAAGGTCCTAGGGATACAGTACACCTGAATTGAATAATCGGAATCTATAACTAGTATCACAGGAATAGTTCAAAACATAGTCAGTACGAAGAGTCAGTCTTCTTGTATTTAAGTCGGCATTGTGCCTTTTGTATCTAATTCCGATGCAATTTCTGTGTTTCATCGTCAATAAGAAGGTCAGAGGGATACAGTAAACCTGAAGTGAAGCATCGGAATCTGTAACTAATGTCACAGGAATGGTTCAAATCATTGACAGTAAGAAGGGTCAGTCTTCTTGTCCTTTAGTCGACATTGTGCGTTTTGTATTTAATTCCGATGCAATTTCTGTGTTTCGTCGTCAATAAGAAGGTCAGAGGGATACAGTAAACCTGAAGTGAAGCATCTGAATCTATAACTAGTGTCACAGGAATGGTTAAAAACAGTCAGTAAGAAGAGTCAGTCTTCTTGTACCTAAGTTGGCATTGTGCCTTTTGTATTTAATTCCGATGCAATTTCTGTGTTTCATCGTCAATAAGAAGGTCCAAGTGATACAGTAAATCTGAGGTGAAGCATCGGAATCTATAACTAGTGTCACAGGTATGGTTCAAAACATTGACAGTAGGAAGAGTCAGTCTTCTTGTACTTAAGTCGGCATTATGGATTTTCTATTTAATTCCGATGCAATTTCTGAGTGTCATCGTCAAAAAGAAGGTCAGAGGGATACAGTAAACCTGAAGTGAAGCATCGGAATCTATAACTAGTGTCACAGGAATGGTTAAAAACAGTCAGTAAGAAATGTCAGTCTTCTTGTACCTAAGTCGGCATTGTGCCTTTTGTATTTAATTCCGATGCAATTTCTGTGTTTCATCGTCAATAAGAAGGTTCTAGGGATACAGTACACCTCAAGTGAATCATCGGAATCTATAACTAGTGTCACAGGAATAGTTCAAAACATAGTCAGTACGAAGAGTCAGTCTTCTTGTACTTAAGTCGGCATTTTGCGTTTTGTATTTAATTCCGATGCAATTTCTGTGTTTCATCGTCAATAAGATCGTCCAAGGGATACAGTAAACCTGAAGTGAAGCATCGTAATCTATAACTAGTGTCACAGGAATGGTTCAAAACATAGACAGTAGGAAGAGTCAGTCTTCTTGTACTTAAGTCGGCATTGTGCCTCTTTTATTTAATTCCGATGCAATTTCTGTGTTTCATCGTCAATAAGAAGGTCAGAGGTATACAGTAAACCTGACGTGAAGGATCGGAATCTGTAACTAGCGTCACAGGAATGGTTCAAAACATAGATAGTAAGAAGAGTCAGTCTTCTTGTACTTAAGACGGCATTGTGCCTTTTCTATTTAATCCCGATGCAATTTCTGTGTTTCATCGTCAATAAGAAGGTCAGAGGGATACAGTAAACCAGAAGTGAAGCATCGGAATCTATAACTAGTGTTACAGGAATGGTTCAGATCATAGTCAGTAAGAAGAGTCAGTCTTCTTGTACTTAAGTCGGCATTGTGCCTTTTCTATTTAATTCCGATGCAATATCTGTGTTTCATCGTCAATAAGAAGGTCAGAGGTATACAGTAAACCTGAAGTGAAGCATCGGAATCTGTAACTAGTGTCACAGGACTGGTTCAAACATAGTCAGTAAGAGGAGTCAGTCTTCTTGTACTTAAGTCAGCATTGTGCCTTTTCTATTTAATTCCGATACAATTTCTGTGTTACATCGTCAATAAGAAAGTCCTAGGGATACAGTACACCTGAAGTGAATAATCGGAATCTATAACTAGTGTCACAGGAATAGTTCAAAACATAGTCAGTACGAAGAGTCAGTCTTCTTGTACTTAAGTCGGCATTGTGCCTTTTGTATCTAATTCCGATGCAATTTCTGTGTTTCATCGTCAATAAGAAGGTCAGAGGGATACAGTAAACCTGAAGTGAAGCATCGGAATCTGTAACTAATGTCACAGTAATGGTTCAAAACATTGACAGTAAGAAGGGTCAGTCTTCTTGTCCTTTAGTCGACATTGTGCCTTTTGTATTTAATTCCGATGCAATTTCTGTGTTTCGTCGTCAATAAGAAGGTCAGAGGGATACAGTAAATCTGAGGTGAAGCATCGGAATCTATAACTAGTGTCACAGGTATGGTTCAAAACATTGACAGTAGGAAGAGTCAGTCTTCTTGTACTTAAGTCGGCATTATGGATTTTCTATTTAATTCCGATGCAATTTCTGTGTTTCATCGTCAAAATGAAGGTCAGAGGGATACAGTAAACCTGAAGTGAAGCATCGGAATCTGTAACTAGTCTCAAATAAATGGTTCAAAACATAGTCAGTACGAAGAGTCAGTCTTCTTGTACTTAAGTCGGCATTGTGCCTTTTGTATTTAATTCCGATGCAATTTCTGTGTTTCATCGTCAATAAGAAGGTCCTAGGGATACAGTACACCTGAAGTGAATCATCGGAATCTATAACTAGTGTCACAGGAATAGTTCAAAACATAGTTAGTACGAAGAGTCAGTCTTCTTGTACTTAAGTCGGCATTGTGCGTTTTGTATTTAATTCCGATGCAATTTCTGTGTTTCATCGTCAATAAGAACGTCCAAGGGATACAGTAAACCTGAAGTGAAGCATATTAATCTATAACTAGTGTCACAGGAATGGTTCAAAACATAGTAGGAAGAGTCAGTCTTCTTGTACTTAAGTCGGCATTGTGCCTCTTTTATTTAATTCCGATGCAATTTCTGTGTTTCATCGTCAATAAGAAGGTCAGAGGTATACAGTAAACCTGACGTGAAGCATCGGAATCTGTAACTAGCGTCACAGGAATGGTTCAAAACATAGATAGTAAGAAGAGTCAGTCTTCTTGTACTTAAGACGGCATTGTGCCTTTTCTATTTAATCCCGATGCAATTTCTGTGTTTCATCGTCAATAAGAAGGTCAGAGGGATACAGTAAACCAGAAGTGAAGCATCGGAATCTATAACTAGTGTTACAGGAATGGTTCAGAACATAGTCAGTAAGAAGAGTCCGTCTTCTTGTACTTAAGTCGGCATTGTGCCTTTTCTATTTAATTCCGATGCAATATCTGTGTTTCATCGTCAATACGAAGGTCAGAGGGATACAGTAAACCTGAAGTGAAGCATCGGAATCTGTAACTAGTGTCACAGGACTGGTTCCAAACATAGTCAGTAAGAGGAGTCAGTCTTCTTGAACTTAAGTCAGCATTGTGCCTTTTCTATTTAATTCCGATACAATTTCTGTGTTACATCGTCAATAAGAAGGTCCTAGGGATACAGTACACCTGAATTGAATAATCGGAATCTATAACTAGTGTCACAGGAATAGTTCAAAACATAGTCAGTACGAAGAGTCAGTCTTCTTGTACTTAAGTCGGCATTGTGCCTTTTGTATCTAATTCCGATGCAATTTCTGTGTTTCATCGTCAATAAGAAGGTCAGAGGGATACAGTAAACCTGAAGTGAAGCATCGGAATCTGTAACTAATGTCACAGGAATGGTTCAAAACATTGACAGTAAGAAGGGTCAGTCTTCTTGTCCTTTAGTCGACATTGTGCCTTTTGTATTTAATTCCGATGCAATTTCTGTGTTTCGTCGTCAATAAGAAGGTCAGAGGGATACAGTAAACCTGAAGTGAAGCATCGGAATCTATAACTAGTGTCACAGGAATGGTTAAAAACAGTCAGTAAGAACAGTCAGTCTTCTTGTACCTAAGTTGGCATTGTGCCTTTTGTATTTAATTCCGATGCAATTTCTGTGTTTCATCGTCAATAAGAAGGTCCAAGTGATACAGTAAATCTGAGGTGAAGCATCGGAATCTATAACTAGTGTCACAGGTATGGTTCAAAACATTGACAGTAGGAAGAGTCAGTCTTCTTGTACTTAAGTCGGCATTATGGATTTTCTATTTAATTCCGATGCAATTTCTGAGTGTCATCGTCAAAAAGAAGGTCAGAGGGATACAGTAAACCTGAAGTGAAGCATCGGAATCTATAACTAGTGTCACAGGAATGGTTAAAAACAGTCAGTAAGAAGAGTCAGTCTTCTTGTACCTAAGTCGGCATTGTGCCTTTTGTATTTAATTCCGATGCAATTTCTGTGTTTCATCGTCAATAAGAAGGTCCTAGGGATACAGTACACCTGAAGTGAATCATCGGAATCTATAACTAGTGTCACAGGAATAGTTCAAAACATAGTCAGTACGAAGAGTCAGTCTTCTTGTACTTAAGTCGGCATTTTGCGTTTTGTATTTAATTCCGATGCAATTTCTGTGTTTCATCGTCAATAAGATCGTCCAAGGGATACAGTAAACCTGAAGTGAAGCATCGTAATCTATAACTAGTGTCACAGGAATGGTTCAAAACATAGACAGTAGGAAGAGTCAGTCTTCTTGTACTTAAGTCGGCATTGTGCCTCTTTTATTTAATTCCGATGCAATTTCTGTGTTTCATCGTCAATAAGAAGGTCAGAGGTATACAGTAAACCTGACGTGAAGCATCGGAATCTGTAACTAGCGTCACAGGAATGGTTCAAAACATAGATAGTAAGAAGAGTCAGTCTTCTTGTACTTAAGACGGCATTGTGCCTTTTCTATTTATTCCCGATGCAATTTCTGTGTTTCATCGTCAATAAGAAGGTCAGAGGGATACAGTAAACCAGAAGTGAAGCATCGGAATCTATAACTAGTGTTACAGGAATGGTTCAGATCATAGTCAGTAAGAAGAGTCAGTCTTCTTGTACTTAAGTCGGCATTGTGCCTTTTCTATTTAATTCCGATGCAATATCTGTGTTTCATCGTCAATAAGAAGGTCAGAGGGATACAGTAAACCTGAAGTGAAGCATCGGAATCTGTAACTAGTGTCACAGGACTGGTTCAAACATAGTCAGTAAGAGGAGTCAGTCTTCTTGTACTTAAGTCAGCATTGTGCCTTTTCTATTTAATTCCGATACAATTTCTGTGTTACATCGTCAATAAGAAAGTCCTAGGGATACAGTACACCTGAAGTGAATAATCGGAATCTATAACTAGTGTCACAGGAATAGTTCAAAACATAGTCAGTACGAAGAGTCAGTCTTCTTGTACTTAAGTCGGCATTGTGCCTTTTGTATCTAATTCCGATGCAATTTCTGTGTTTCATCGTCAATAAGAAGGTCAGAGGGATACAGTAAACCTGAAGTGAAGCATCGGAATCTGTAACTAATGTCACAGTAATGGTTCAAAACATTGACAGTAAGAAGGGTCAGTCTTCTTGTCCTTTAGTCGACATTGTGCCTTTTGTATTTAATTCCGATGCAATTTCTGTGTTTCGTCGTCAATAAGAAGGTCAGAGGGATACAGTAAATCTGAGGTGAAGCATCGGAATCTATAACTAGTGTCACAGGTATGGTTCAAAACATTGACAGTAGGAAGAGTCAGTCTTCTTGTACTTAAGTCGGCATTATGGATTTTCTATTTAATTCCGATGCAATTTCTGTGTTTCATCGTCAAAATGAAGGTCAGAGGGATACAGTAAACCTGAAGTGAAGCATCGGAATCTGTAACTAGTCTCAAATAAATGGTTCAAAACATAGTCAGTACGAAGAGTCAGTCTTCTTGTACTGAAATCGGCATTGTGCCTTTTGTATTTAATTCCGATGCAATTTCTGTGTTTCATCGTCAATAAGAAGGTCCTAGGGATACAGTACACCTGAAGTGAATCATCGGAATCTATAACTAGTGTCACAGGAATAGTTCAAAACATAGTTAGTACGAAGAGTCAGTCTTCTTGTACTTAAGTCGGCATTGTGCGTTTTGTATTTAATTCCGATGCAATTTCTGTGTTTCATCGTCAATAAGAACATCCAAGGGATACAGTAAACCTGAAGTGAAGCATATTAATCTATAACTAGTGTCACAGGAATGGTTCAAAACATAGTAGGAAGAGTCAGTCTTCTTGTACTTAAGTCGGCATTGTGCCTCTTTTATCTAATTCCGATGCAATTTCTGTGTTTCATCGTCAATAAGAAGGTCAGAGGTATACAGTAAACCTGACGTGAAGCATCGGAATCTGTAACTAGCGTCACAGGAATGGTTCAAAACATAGATAGTAAGAAGAGTCAGTCTTCTTGTACTTAAGACGGCATTGTGCCTTTTCTATTTAATCCCGATGCAATTTCTGTGTTTCATCGTCAATCAGAAGGTCAGAGGGATACAGTAAACCAGAAGTGAAGCATCGGAATCTATAACTAGTGTTACAGGAATGGTTCAGAACATAGTCAGTAAGAAGAGTCCGTCTTCTTGTACTTAAGTCGGCATTGTGCCTTTTCTATTTAATTCCGATGCAATATCTGTGTTTCATCGTCAATAAGAAGGTCAGAGGGATACAGTAAACCTGAAGTGAAGCATCGGAATCTGTAACTAGTGTCACAGGACTGGTTCCAAACATAGTCAGTAAGAGGAGTCAGTCTTCTTGAACTTAAGTCAGCATTGTGCCTTTTCTATTTAATTCCGATACAATTTCTGTGTTACATCGTCAATAAGAAGGTCCTAGGGATACAGTACACCTGAATTGAATAATCGGAATCTATAACTAGTGTCACAGGAATAGTTCCAAACATAGTCAGTACGAAGAGTCAGTCTTCTTGTACTTAAGTCGGCATTGTGCCTTTTGTATCTAATTCCGATGCAATTTCTGTGTTTCATCGTCAATAAGAAGGTCAGAGGGATACAGTAAACCTGAAGTGAAGCATCGGAATCTGTAACTAATGTCACAGGAATGGTTCAAAACATTGACAGTAAGAAGGGTCAGTCTTCTTGTCCTTTAGTCGACATTGTGCCTTTTGTATTTAATTCCGATGCAATTTCTGTGTTTCGTCGTCAATAAGAAGGTCAGAGGGATACAGTAAACCTGAAGTGAAGCATCGGAATCTATAACTAGTGTCACAGGAATGGTTAAAAACAGTCAGTAAGAACAGTCAGTCTTCTTGTACCTAAGTTGGCATTGTGCCTTTTGTATTTAATTCCGATGCAATTTCTGTGTTTCATCGTCAATAAGAAGGTCCAAGTGATACAGTAAATCTGAGGTGAAGCATCGGAATCTATAACTAGTGTCACAGGTATGGTTCAAAACATTGACAGTAGGAAGAGTCAGTCTTCTTGTACTTAAGTCGGCATTATGGATTTTCTATTTAATTCCGATGCAATTTCTGAGTGTCATCGTCAAAAAGAAGGTCAGAGGGATACAGTAAACCTGAAGTGAAGCATCGGAATCTATAACTAGTGTCACAGGAATGGTTAAAAACAGTCAGTAAGAAGAGTCAGTCTTCTTGTACCTAAGTCGGCATTGTGCCTTTTGTATTTAATTCCGATGCAATTTCTGTGTTTCATCGTCAATAAGAAGGTCCTAGGGATACAGTACACCTGAAGTGAATCATCGGAATCTATAACTAGTGTCACAGGAATAGTTCAAAACATAGTCAGTACGAAGAGTCAGTCTTCTTGTACTTAAGTCGGCATTTTGCGTTTTGTATTTAATTCCGATGCAATTTCTGTGTTTCATCGTCAATAAGATCGTCCAAGTGATACAGTAAACCTGAAGTGAAGCATCGTAATCTATAACTAGTGTCACAGGAATGGTTCAAAACATAGACAGTAGGAAGAGTCAGTCTTCTTGTACTTAAGTCGGCATTGTGCCTCTTTTATTTAATTCCGATGCAATTTCTGTGTTTCATCGTCAATAAGAAGGTCAGAGGTATACAGTAAACCTGACGTGAAGCATCGGAATCTGTAACTAGCGTCACAGGAATGGTTCAAAACATGGATAGTTAGAAGAGTCAGTCTTCTTGTACTTAAGACGGCATTGTGCCTTTTCTATTTAATCCCGATGCAATTTCTGTGTTTCATCGTCAATAAGAAGGTCAGAGGGATACAGTAAACCAGAAGTGAAGCATCGGAATCTATAACTAGTGTTACAGGAATGGTTCAGATCATAGTCAGTAAGAAGAGTCAGTCTTCTTGTACTTAAGTCGGCCTTGTGCCTTTTCTATTTAATTCCGATGCAATATCTGTGTTTCATCGTCAGTAAGAAGGTCAGAGGGATACAGTAAACCTGAAGTGAAGCATCGGAATCTGTAACTAGTGTCACAGGACTGGTTCAAAACATAGTCAATAAGAGGAGTCACTCTTCTTGTACTTAAGTCAGCATTGTGCCTTTTCTATTTAATTCCGATACAATTTCTGTGTTACATCGTCAATAAGAAAGTCCTAGGGATACAGTACACCTGAAGTGAATAATCGGAATCTATAACTAGTGTCACAGGAATAGTTCAAAACATAGTCAGTACGAAGAGTCAGTCTTCTTGTACTTAAGTCGGCATTGTGCCTTTTGTATCTAATTCCGATGCAATTTCTGTGTTTCATCGTCAATAAGAAGGTCAGAGGGATACAGTAAACCTGAAGTAAAGCATCGGAATCTGTAACTAATGTCACAGTAATGGTTCAAAACATTGACAGTAAGAAGGGTCAGTCTTCTTGTCCTTTAGTCGACATTGTGCCTTTTGTATTTAATTCCGATGCAATTTCTGTGTTTCGTCGTCAATAAGAAGGTCAGAGGGATACAGTAAACCTGAAGTGAAGCATCGGAATCTATAACTAGTGTCACAGGAATAATTAAAAAGAGTCAGTAAGAGGAGTCAGTCTTCTTGTACCTAAGTTGGCATTGTGCCTTTTGTATTTAATTCCGATGCAATTTCTGTGTTTCATCGTCAATAAGAAGGTCCAAGTGATACAGTAAATCTGAGGTGAAGCATCGGAATCTATAACTAGTGTCACAGGTATGGTTCAAAACATTGACAGTAGGAAGAGTCAGTCTTCTTGTATTTAAGTCGGCATTATGGATTTTCTATTTAATTCCGATGCAATTTCTGTGTTTCATCGTCAAAAAGAAGGTCACAGGGATACAGTAAACCTGAAGTGAAGCATCGGAATCTGTAACTAGTCTCAAATAAATGGTTCAAAACATAGTCAGTAAGAAGAGTCAGTCTTCTTGTACTTAAGTCGGCATTGTGCCTTTTGTATTTAATTCCGATGCAATTTCTGTGTTTCATCGTCAATAAGAAGGTCCTAGGGATACAGTACACCTGAAGTGAATCATCGGAATCTATAACTAGTGTCACAGGAATAGTTCAAAACATAGTCAGTACGAAGAGTCAGTCTTCTTGTACTTAAGTCGGCATTGTGCGTTTTGTATTTAATTCCGATGCAATTTCTGTGTTTCGTCGTCAATAAGAACGTCCAAGGGATACAGAAAACCTGAAGTGAAGCATCGTAATCTATAACTAGTGTCACAGGAATGGTTCAAATCATAGACAGTAGGAAGAGTCAGTCTTCTTGTACTTAAGTCGGCATTGTGCCTCTTTTATTTAATTCCGATGCAATTTCTGTGTTTCATCGTCAATAAGAAGGTCAGAGGTATACAGTAAACCTGACGTGAAGCAACGGAATCTGTAACTAGCGTCACAGGAATGGTTCAAAACATAGATAGTAAGAAGAGTCAGTCTTCTTGTACTTAAGACGGCATTGTGCCTTTTCTATTTAATCCCGATGCAATTTCTGTGTTTCATCGTCAATAAGAAGGTCAGAGGGATACAGTAAACCAGAAGTGAAGCATCGGAATCTATAACTAGTGTTACAGGAATGGTTCAGAACATAGTCAGTAAGAAGAGTCAGTCTCCTTGTACTTAAGTCGGCATTGTGCCTTTTCTTTTTAATTCCGATACAATTTCTGTGTTACATCGTCAATAAGAAGGTCCTAGGGATACAGTACACCTGAAGTGAATAATCGGAATCTATAACTAGTGTCACAGGAATAGTTCAAAACATAGTCAGTACGAAGAGTCAGTCTTCTTGTACTTAAGTCGGCATTGTGCCTTTTGTATCTAATTCCGATGCAATTTCTGTGTTTCATCGTCAATAAGAAGGTCAGAGGGATACAGTAAACCTGAAGTGAAGCATCGGAATCTGTAACTAATGTCACAGGAATGGTTCAAAACATTGACAGTAAGAAGTGTCAGTCTTCTTGTCCTTTAGTCGACATTGTGCCTTTTGTATTTAATTCCGATGCAATTTCTGTGTTTCGTCGTCAATAAGAAGGTCAGAGGGCTACAGTAAACCTGAAGTGAAGCATCGGAATCTATAACTAGTGTCACAGAAATGGTTAAAAACAGTCAGTAAGAAGAGTCAGTCTTCTTGTACCTAAGTTGGCATTGTGCCTTTTGTATTTAATTCCGATGCAATTTCTGTGTTTCATCGTCAATAAGAAGGTCCAAGTGATACAGTAAATCTGAGGTGAAGCATCGGAATGTATAACTAGTGTCACAGGTATGGTTCAAAACATTGACAGTAGGAAGAGTCAGTCTTCTTGTACTTAAGTCGGCATTATGGATTTTCTATTTAATTCCGATGCAATTTCTGTGTTTCATCGTCAAAAAGAAGGTCAGAGGGATACAGTAAACCTGAAGTGAAGCATCGGAATCTGTAACTAGTCTCAAATAAATGGTTCAAACATAGACAGTTGGAAGAGTCAATCTTCTTGTACTTAAGTGGGCATTGTGCCTATTGTAATTTACTCCGATGCACTATCTGTGTTTCATCGTCAATAAGAAGATCCAAGGGATACAGTAAACCTGAAATGAAGCATCGGAATCTGTAACAAGCGTCACAGGAATGGTTCAAAACATAGACAGTAGGAAGAGACAGTTATCTTGTACTTAAGTCGGCATTGTGCCTATTGTATTTACTTACGATGCCATTTCTGTGTTTCGTCGTCAATAAGAAGGTCCAAGGGATACAGTAAACCTGAAGTGAAGCATCGGAATCTATAACTAGTGTCACAGGAATGGTTCAAAAGATAGAGAAAAAGAAGAGTCAGTTTTCTTGTACTTAAGTCGGCATTGTGCCTTTTGTATTTACTTCCGATGCAATTTCTGAGTTTCATCATCAATAAGAAGTTCAGAGGGATACAGTAAACCTGAAGTGAAGCATCGGAATCTATAAGTAGTGTCACAGGAATGGTTCAAAACATTGCCTTTTCTATTTAATTCCGATGCAATATCTGTGTTTCATCGTCAATAAGAAGGACAGAGGGATACAGTAACCTGAAGTGAAGCATCGGAATCTATAACTAGTGTCACCGGAATGGTTCCAAACATAGTCAGTAAGAAGAGTCAGTCTTCTTGTACTTAAGTCGGCATTGTGCCATTTCTATTTAATTCCGATGCAATATCTGTGTTTCATCGTCAATAAGAAGGACAGAGGGATACAGTAACCTGAAGTGAAGCATCGGAATCTATAACTAGTGTCACCGGAATGGTTCCAAACATAGTCAGTAAGAAGAGTCAGTCTTCTTGTACTTAAGTCGGCATTGTGCCTTTTGTATTTAATTCCGATGCAATTTCTGTGTTTCGTCGTCAATAAGAAGGTCCAAGGGATACAGTAAACCTGAAGTAAAGCATCGGAATCTATAACTAGAGTCACATGAATGGTTCAAAACATAGACAAAAAGAAGAATCAGTCTTCTTGTACTTAAGTCGGCATTGTGCCTTTTGTATTTAATTCCGATGCAATTTCTGAGTTTCATCGTCAATAAGAAGGTCAGAGGGATACAGCAAACTTGAAGTGAAGCATCGGAATCTATAACTAGTGTCACAGGAATGGTTCAAAACAGTCAGTAAGAAGAGCCAGTCTTCTTGTACTTAAGTCAGTATTGTGCCTTTCGTATTTAACTCCGATGCACTATCTGTGTTTCATCGTCAATACGAAGATCCAAGAGTTACAGTAAACCTGAAATGAAGCATCGGAATCTATAACAAGTGTCACAGGAATGGTTCAAAACATAGACAGTAGGAAGATTCATTCTACATGTACTTAAGTCGGCATCGTGCCTTTTGTATTTATTTCCGATGCAATTTCTGTGTTTCATCGTCAATAAGTAGGTCAGAGGGATACAGTTAACCTGAAGTGAAGCATCGGAATCTGTAACTAGTGTCACAGGAATGGTTCAAATCATAGTCAGTAACAAGAGTCGGTCTTCCTGTACTTAAGTCGGCATTGTGCCTTTTGTATTTATTTCCGATGCAATTTCTGTGTTTCATCGTCAATAAGAAGATCCATGTGATACAGTAAACCTGAAATGAAGCATCGGAATCTATACCAAGTGTCACAGGAATGGTTCAAAACATAGACAGTAGTAAGATTCATTCTACATGCACTTAAGTCGGCCTTGTGCCTTATGTATTTAATTCCGATGCAATTTCTGTGTTTCGTCGTCAATAAGAAGGTCCAAGGGATACAGTAAACCTGAAGTGAAGCATCGGAATCTATAACTAGTGTCACAGGAATGGTTCAAAACATAGACAGTAAGAAGAGTCAGTCTTCTTGCACTTAAGTCGGCATTGTGCCTTTTGTATTTAATTCCGATGCAATTTCTTTGTTTCATCGTCAATTAGAAGGTCCAAGGGATACAGTAAATCTGAGGTGAAGCATCGGAATCTATAACTAGTGTCACAGGAATGGTTCCAATCATTGACAGTAAGATGAGTCAGTCTTCTTGTACTTAAGTCGGCATTGTGCCTTTTCAAATTAATTCCGATGCAATTTCTGTTTTTCATTGTCAAAAAGGAGGTCAGAGGGATACAGTAAACCTTAAGTGAAGCATCGGAATCAATAACTAGTCTCACAGGAATGGTTCAAAACATTGACAGTAGGAAGAGTCAGTCTTCTTGTACTTAAGTCGGCATTGTGCATTTTGTATTTACCTCCGATGCACTATCTGTGTTTCATCGTCAATAAGAAGGGCAGAGGGATACAGTAAACCTGAAGTGAAGCATCGGAATCTATAACTAGTGTCACAGGAATGGTTCAAAACATGCTCAGTAAGAAGAGTCAGTCTTCTTGTACTTAAGTCGGCAGTGTGCCTTTTGTATTTAATTCCGATGCAATTTCTGTGTTTCATCGTCAATACGAAGGTCCAACGGATACAGTAAACCTGAAGGGAAGCATCGTAATCTATAACTAGTGTCACAGGAATGGTTCAAAACATAGTCAGTAAGAAGAGACAGTCTTCTTCTCCTTATGTTGGCATTGTGCCTTTTGTATTTAATTCCGATGCAATTTCTGTGTTTCATCGTCAATAAGAAGTACAGAGGGATACAGTGTACCTGAAGTGAAGCATCGGTATCTATAACTAGTGTCACAGGACTGGTTCAAAACAGTCAGATAGAAAAGTCAGCCTTCTTGTACTTAAGTCAGCATTGTGCATTTTGTATTTAATTTGATGCCATTTCTGTGTTTCATTGTCAATAAAAAGGTCCAAGGGATACAGTAAACCTGAAGTGAAGCATCGGAATCTATAACTAGTGTCACAGGAATGGTTCAAAACATAGACAGTAATTAGAGTCAGTTTTCTAGTACTTATGTCGGCATTGTGCCTTTTCTATTTAATTCCGATGCAAATTCTGTGTTTCGTCGTCAATAAGAGGGTCAGAGGGATACAGTAAACCCGAAGTGAAGCATCGGAATCTATAACTAGTGTCACAGGAATGGTTCAAAACATAGACCGTAGGAAGAGTCAGCCTTCATGTACTTAAGTCGGCATTGTGCCTTTTCTATTTAATGCCGACGCAATTTCTGTGTTTCATCGTCAATAACAAAGTCAGAGGGATACAGTAAACCTGAAGTGAAGCATCGGAATCTATAACTAGTATCACAGGAATGGTTCAAAGCATGGTCAGTAAGAAGAGTCAGTCTTATTATACTTAAGTCGGCATTGTGCCTTTTGTATTTAATTCCGATGCAATATCTGTGTTTCATCGTCAATAAGAATGTCAGAGGGATACATAAACCTGAAGTGAAGAATCGGAATCTATAACTAGTGTCACAGGAATGGTCAAAACATAGACAGTAAGAAAGGTCAGTCTTCTTGTACTTAAGTCGGCATTGTGCCTTTTGTATTTAATTCCGATGCAATATCTGAGTTTCATCGTCAATAAGAAGGTCAGAGGGATACAGTAAACCTGAAGTGAAGCATCGGAATCTATAACTAGTGTCACAGGAATGGTTCTAAACAGTCAGTAAGAAGAGTCAGTCTTCTTGTACTTAAGTCGGCATTGTGCCTTTTGTATTTAATTCCGATGCAATTTCTGTATTTCATCGACAATAAGAAGGTCCAAGGGATACAGTAAATCTGAGGTGAAGAATCGGAATCTATATCAAGTGTCTCAGGAATGGTTCAAATCATTGACAGTAAGAAGAGTCAGTCTTCTTGTACTTAAGTCGGCATTGTGCCTTTTCTATTTAATTCCGATGCAATTTCTGTGTTTCATCATCAAAAAGAAGGTCAGACGGATACAGTAAACCTGAAGTGATGCATCGGAATCTATAACTAGTCTCACAGGAATGGTTCAAACATAGACAGTAGGAAGAGTCAGTCTTCTTGTACTTAAGTCGGCATTGTGCCTTTTGTATTTAACTCCGATGCACTATCTGTGTTTCATCGTCAATAAGAAGATCCATGTGATACAGTAAACCTGAAATGAAGCATCGGAATCTATAACAAGTGTCACTGGAATGGTTCAAAACATAGACAGCAGGAAGATTCATTCTACAAGCACTTAAGTCGGCATCGTGCCTTTTGTATTTATTTCCGATGCAATTCCTGTGTTTCTTCGTCAATAAGAAGGTGCAAGGGATACAGTAAACCTGAAGTGAAGCGTCGGAATCAATAACTAGTGTCACAGGAATGGTTCAAAACATAGTCAGTAAGAAGAGTCAGTCTTCTTGTACTTAAGTCGGCATAGTGCCTTTTCTATTTCATTCCGATGCAATATCTGTGTTTGATCGTCAATAAGAAGGTCAGAGGGATACAGTAAACCTGAAGTGAAGCATCGGAATCTACAACTAGTGTCACAGGAATGGTTCCAAACATAGTCAGTAAGAAGAGTCAGTCTTCTTGTACTTAAGTCGGCATTGCGCCTTTCTATTTCATTCTGATGCAATATCTGTGTTTCATCGTCATTAAGAAGGTCCTAGGGATACAGTACACCTGAAGTGAATCATCGGAATCTATAACTAGGGTCACAGGAATAGTTCAAAACATAGTCAGTACGAAGAGTCAGACTTCTTGTACTTAAGTCGGCATTGTGCGTTTTGTATTTAATTCCGATGCTATTTCTGTGTTTCATCGTCAATAAGAACGTCCAAGGGATACAGTAAACCTGAAGTGAAGCATCGGAATCTATAACTAGTGTCATAGGAATGGTTCAAAACATAGACAGTAGGATGAGTCACTCTTCTTGTACTTAAGTCGGCATTGTGCCTCTTCTATTTAATTCCGATGCAATTTCTGTGTTTCATCGTCAATAAGAAGGTCAGAGGTATACAGTAAACCTGACGTGAAGCATCGGAATCTGTAACTAGCGTCACAGGAATGGTTCAAATCATAGTTAGTAAGAAGAGTCAGTCTTCTTGTACTTAGGACGGCATTGTGCCTTTTCTATTTAATCCCGATGCAATTTCTGTGTTTCATCGTCAAAATGAATATCAAAGGGATACAGTAAACCAGGAGTGAAGCATCGGAATCTACAACTAGTGTCACAGGAATGGTTCAAACATAGACAGTAAGAAGAGTTACTCTTCTTGTACATAAGTCGGCTTTGTGCGTTTTCAATTTAATTCCGATGCAATTTCTCTGTTTCATCGTCAATAAGAAGGTCAGAGGGATAGAGTGAATCTGCAGTGAAGCATCGGAATCAATAACTAGTGTCACAGGAATGGTTCCAAACATAGTCAGTAAGATGAGTCAGTCTTCTTGTACTTAAGTCGGCATTGTGCCTTTTCTATTTAATTCCGATGCAATTTCTGTGTTTCATCGTCAATAAGAAGGTCCTAGGGATACAGTACAACTGAAGTGAATCATCGGAATCTATAACTAGTGTCACAGGAATGGTTCAAACATTGACAGTAGGAAGAGTCAGTCTTCTTGTACTTAAGTCGGCATTATGGATTTTCTATTTAATTCCGATGCAATTTCTGTGTTTCATCGTCAAAAAGAAGGTCAGAGGGATACAGTAAACCAGAAGTGAAGCATCGGAATCTATAACTAGTCTCACAGGAATGGTTCAAAGCATAGACAGTAGGAATAGTCAATCATCTTGTACTTAAGTCGGCATTGTGCATTTTGTATTTAACTCCGATGCACTGTCTGTGTTTCATCGTCAACAAGAAGATCCAAGGGGTACAGTAAACCGGAAATGAAGCATCAGAATCTGTAACATGTGTCACAGGAGTGGTTCAAAACATAGACAGTAGGAAGAGTCAGTCTTCTAGTACTTAAGTCGACATTGTGCATATTGTATTTACTTCCGATGAATTTCTGTGTTTCGTTGTCAATAAGAAGGTCAAATTGATACAGTAAACCTGAAGTGAAGCATCGGAATCTATAACTAGTGTCACAGGAATGGTTCAAAACGTAGACAAAAGAAGAGTCAGTCTTCTTGTACTTAAGTCGGCATTGTGCCTTTTGTATTTACTTACGATGCAATTTCTGAGTTTCATCGTCAATAAGAAGGTCAGAGGGATACAGTAAACCTGAAGTGAAGCATCGAAATCTATAACTAGTGTCACAGGAATGGTTCAAAACATTGCCTTTTCTATTTAATTCCGATGCAATATCTTTGTTTCATCGTCAATAAGAAGGACAGAGGGATACAGTAAACCTGAAGTGAAGCATCGGAATCTATATCTAGTGTCACAGGAATGGTTCCAAACATAGTCAGTAAGAAGAGTCAGTCTTCTTGTACTTAAGTCGGCATTGTGCCTTTTGTATTTAATTCCGATGCAATTTCTGTGTTTCGTCGTCAATAAGAAGGTCCAAGGGATACATTAAACCTAAAGTAAAGCATCGGAATCTATAACTAGAGTCACAGGAAAGGTTCAAAACATAGACAAAAAGAAGAATCAGTCTTCTTGTACTTAAGTCGGCATTGTGATTTTTGTATTTAATTCCGATGCAATTTCTGAGTTTCATCGTCGATAAGAAGGTCAGAGGGATACAGCAAACCTGAAGTGAAGCATCGGAATCTCTAACTAGTGTCACAGGAATGGTTCAAAACAGTCAGTAAGAAGAGTCAGTCTTCTTGTACATAAGTCGGCATTGTGCCTTTTGTATTTAACTCCGATGCACTATCTGTGTTTCATAGTCAATAAGAAGATCCAAGGGTTACAGTAAACCTGAAATGAAGCTTCGGAATCTATAACAAGTGTCACAGGAATGGTTCAAAACATAGACAGTAGGAAGATTCATTCTACATGTACTTAAGTCGGCATCGTGCCTTTTGTATTTATTTCCGATGCAATTTCTGTGTTTCATCGTCAATACGTAGGTCAGAGGGATACAGTTAATCTGAAGTGAAGCATCGGAATCTATAACTAGTGTCAGAGGAATGGTTCCAAACATAGTCAGTAAGAAGAGTCAGTCTTCATGTACATAAGTCGGCATTGTGCCTTTTGTATTTAATTCCGATGCAGTTTCTGTGTTTCATCGTCAACAAGAAGGTCAGAGGGATACAGTAAACCTGAAGTGAAGCTTCGGAATCTATAACTAGTGTCACAGGAATGGTTCAAAACATAGTCAGCAAGGAGACTCAGTCTTCTTGTGCTTAAGTCGGCATTGTGCCTTTTCTATTCCATTCCGATGCAATATCTGTGTTGCATCGTCAATAAGAAGGTCAGAGGGATACAGAAAACCTGACGTGAAGCATCGGAATCTATAACTAGTGTCACAGGAATGGTTCCAAACATAGTCAGCAGGAAGAGTCAGTCTACATGTACTTAAGCCGGCATTGTGCCTTTTCTATTTAATTCCGCTGCAACTTCTATGTTTCATCGTCATTAAGAAGGTCCATGAGATACAGTAAACCTGGAGTGAAGCATCGGAATCTATAACTAGTGTAACAGGAATGGTTCAAAACATAGACAGTAAGAAGAGTCAGTCTTCTTGTACTTAAGTCGGCCTTGTGCCATTTCTATTTAATTCCGATGCAATTTCTAAGTTTCATCGTCATTAAGAAGGTCAGAGGGATACAGTAAACCTGAAGTGAAGCATCGGAATCTATAACTAGTGTCACAGGAATGGTTCAAAACATAGTCAGCAAGGAGAGTCGGTCTTCTTGTAGTTAAGTCAACATTGTGCCTTTTCTATTCCATTCCGATGCAATATCTGTGTTTGATCGTCAATAAGAATGTCAGAGGGATACAGTAAACCTTAAGTGAAGCACCGGAATCTGTAACTAGCACCAGAGGAATGGTTCAAAACATAGACAGTAAGAAGAGTCAGTCTTCTTGTACTTAAGTCAGCATTGTGCCTTTTCTATTTAATTCCGATGCAATTCCCTTGTTTCATCGTCAATAAGAACGTCCAAGGGATACAGTAAACCTGGAGTGAAGCATCGGAATCTATAACTAGTGTCACAGGAATGGTTCATAACATAGACAGTAGGAAGAGTCAGTCTTCTTGTACTTAAGTCGGCATTGTGCCTTTTCAATTTAATTCCGATGCATTTTTTCTAAGTTTCATCGTCATTAAGAAGGTCAGAGGGATACAGTAAACCTGAAGTGAAGCATCGGAATCTATATCTAGTGTCACAGGAATGGTTCAAAACATAGTCAGCAAGGAGAGTCAGTCTTCTTGTACTTAAGTCAACATTGTGCCTTCTCTATTTCATTCCGATGCAATATCTGTGTATCATTGTCAATACGAAGGTCAGAGGGAAACAGAAAACCTGAAGTGAAGCATCGGAATCTATAACTAGTGTCACAGGAATGGTTCCAAACATAGTCAGCAAGAAGCGTCCGTCTACATGTACTTAAGCCGGCATTGTGCCTTTTCTATTTAATTCCGATGCAATTTCTGTGTTTCATCGTCAATAATAAGGTCCAAGGGATACAGTAAATCTGAAGTGAAGCATCGGATTCTATAAATAGTGTCACAGTAATGATTCAAAACATAGTCAGTACGAAGAGTCAGTCTTCTTGTATTTAAGTCGGCATTGTGCCTTTTGCATTTAATTCCGATGCAATTTCTGTGTTTTATGGTCAATAAGAAGGTCAGAGGGATACAGTAAACGTGAAGTGAAGCGTCGGAATCTATAACTAGTGTCACAGGATTGGTTCAAATATAGGCAGTAGGAAGAGTCAGTCTTCTTCTACTTCAGTCGGCATTGTTCCTTTTCAATTTAACTCCGATGCAATTTCTGTGTTCCATCGTCAATAAGATGGTCAGAGGGATACAGTAAACCTGATGTGAAGCATCGGTATCTATAACTAGTGTCACAGGAATGGTTCAAAACTTAGTCAGCTGGGAGAGTTAGTCTTCTAGTACTTAAGTCGGCATTGTGCCTTTTCTATTTCATTCCGATGCAATATCTGTGTTTCATTGTCAATACGAATGTCAGAGGGATACAGAAAACCTAAAGTGAAGCATCGGAATCTATAACTAGTGTCACAGGAATGGTTCCAAACATAGTCAGCAAGAAGAGTCAGTCTACATGTACTTAAGCCGGCATTGTGCCTTTTCTATTTAATTCCGATGCAATTTCTGTGTTTCATCGTCAAAAAGAAGGTCAGAGGGATACAGTAAACCAGAAGATAAGCATCGGAATCTATAACTAGTCTCACAGGAATGGTTCAAAGCATAGACAGTAGGAAGAGTCAATCATCTTGTACTTAAGTCGGCATTGTGCCTTTTGTATTTAATTCCGATGCAATTTCTGTGTTTCGTCGTCAATAAGAAGGTCCAAGGGATACAGTAAACCTGAAGTAAAGCATCGGAATCTATAACTAGAGTCACAGGAAAGGTTCAAAACATAGACAAAAAGAAGAATCAGTCTTCTTGTACTTAAGTCGGCATTGTGATTTTTGTATTTAATTCCGATGCAATTTCTGAGTTTCATCGTCGATAAGAAGGTCAGAGGGATACAGCAAACCTGAAGTGAAGCATCGGAATCTCTAACTAGTGTCACAGGAATGGTTCAAAACAGTCAGTAAGAAGAGTCAGTCTTCTTGTACTTAAGTCGGCATTGTGCCTTTTGTATTTAACTCCGATGCACTATCTGTGTTTCATAGTCAATAAGAAGGTCAGAGGGATACAGTAAACCTGAAGTGAAGCATCGGAATCTATAACTAGTGTCACAGGAATGGTTCAAAACATTGCCTTTTCTATTTAATTCCGATGCAATATCTTTGTTTCATCGTCAATAAGAAGGAGAGAGGGATACAGTAAACCTGAAGTGAAGCATCGGAATTTATAACTAGTGTCACAGGAATGGTTCCAAACATAGTCAGTAAGAAGAGTCAGTCTTCTTGTACTTAAGTCGGCATTGTGCCTTTTGTATTTAATTCCGATGCAATTTCTGTGTTTCGTCGTCAATACGAAGGTCCAAGGGATACAGTAAACCTGAAGTAAAGCATCGGAATCTATAACTAGAGTCACAGGAAAGGTTCAAAACATAGACAAAAAGAAGAATCAGTCTTCTTGTACTTAAGTCGGCATTTGATTTTTGTATTTAATTCCGATGCAATTTCTGAGTTTCATCGTCGATAAGAAGGTCAGAGGGATACAGCAAACCTGAAGTGAAGCATCGGAATCTCTAACTAGTGTCACAGGAATGGTTCAAAACAGTCAGTAAGAAGAGTCAGTCTTCTTGTACTTAAGTCGGCATTGTCCCTTTTGTATTTAACTCCCATGCACTATCTGTGTTTCATAGTCAATAAGAAGATCCAAGGGTTACAGTAAACCTGAAATGAAGCTTCGGAATCTATAACAAGTGTCACAGGAATGGTTCAAAACATAGACAGTAGGAAGATTCATTCTACATGTACTTAAGTCGGCATCGTGCCTTTTGTATTTATTTCCGATGCAATTTCTGTGTTTCATCGTCAATACGTAGGTCAGAGGGATACAGTTAATCTTAAGTGAAGCATCGGAATCTATAACTAGTGTCAGAGGAATGGTTCCAAACATAGTCAGTAAGAAGAGTCAGTCTTCATGTACATAAGTCGGCATTGTGCCTTTTGTATTTAATTCCGATGCAATTTCTATGTTTCATCGTCAACAAGAAGGTCAGAGGGATACAGTAAACCTGAAGTGAAGCATCGGAATCTATAACTAGTGTCACAGGAATGGTTCAAAACATAGTCAGCAAGGAGAGTCAGTCTTCTTGTGCTTAAGTCGGCATTGAGCCTTTTCTATTTCATTCCGATGCAATATCTGTGTTGCATCGTCAATAAGAAGGTCAGAGGGATACAGAAAACCTGAAGTGAAGCATCTGAATCTATAACTAGTGTCACAGGAATGGTTCCAAACATAGTCAGCAGGAAGAGTCAGTCTACATGTACTTAAGCCGGCATTGTGCCTTTTCTATTTAATTCCGCTGCAATTTCTGTGTTTCATCGTCATTAAGAAGGTCCATGAGATACAGTAAACCTGGAGTGAAGCATCGGAATCTATAACTAGTGTAACAGGAATGGTTCAAAACATAGACAGTAAGAAGAGTCAGTCTTCTTGTACTTAAGTCGGCCTTGTGCCATTTCTATTTAATTCCGATGCAATTTCTAAGTTTCATCGTCATTAAGAAGGTCAGAGGGATACAGTAAACCTGAAGTGAAGCATCGGAATCTATAACTAGTGTCACAGGAATGGTTCAAAACATAGTCAGCAAGGTGAGTCGGTCTTCTTGTAGTTAAGTCAACATTGTGCTTTTTCTATTCCATTCCGATGCAATATCTGTGTTTGATCGTCAATAAGAATGTCAGAGGGATACAGTAAACCTTAAGTGAAGCACCGGAATCTGTAACTAGCACCAGAGGAATGGTTCAAAACATAGACAGTAAGAAGAGTCAGTCTTCTTGTACTTAAGTCAGCATTGTGCCTTTTCTATTTAATTCCGATGCAATTCCTCTGTTTCATCGTCAATAAGAACGTCCAAGGGATACAGTAAACCTGGAGTGAAGCATCGGAATCTATAACTAGTGTCACAAGAATGGTTCATAACGTAGACAGTAGGAAGAGTCAGTCTTCTTGTACTTAAGTCGGCATTGTGCCTTTTCAATTTAATTCCGATGCATTTTTTCTAAGTTTCATCGTCATTAAGAAGGTCAGAGGGATACAGTAAACCTAAAGTGAAGCATCGGAATCTATATCTAGTGTCACAGGAATGGTTCAAAACATAGTCAGCAAGGAGAGTCAGTCTTCTTGTACTTAAGTCAACATTGTGCCTTTTCTATTCCATTCCGATGCAATATCTGTGTTTGATTGTCAATACGAAGGTCAGAGGGATACATTAAACCTGACGTGAATCATCGGAATCTATAACTAGTCTCACAGGAATGGTTCAAAACATAGTCAGCAAGGAGAGTTAGTCTTCTTGTACTTAAGTCGGCATTGTGCCTTCTCTATTTCATTCCGATGCAATATCTGTGTATCATTGTCAATACGAAGGTCAGAGGGAAACAGAAAACCTGAAGTGAAGCATCGGAATCTATAACTAGTGTCACAGGAATGGTTCCAAACATAGTCAGCAAGAAGCGTCCGTCTACATGTACTTAAGCTTGCATTGTGCCTTTTCTATTTAATTCCGATGCAATTTCTGTGTTTCATCGTCAATAAGAAGGTCCAAGGGATACAGTAAACCTGACGTGAATCATCGGAATCTATAACTAGTGTCACAGGAATGGTTCGAAACATAGTCAGTACGAAGAGTCAGTCTTTTTGTGCTTAAGTCGGCATTGTGCCTTTTGTATATTATTCCGATGCAATTTCTGTGTTTCATCGTCAATAAAAAGGTCAGAGGGATACAGTAAACCTGAAGTGAAGCATCGGAATCCATAACTAGTGTCACAGGAACGGTTCAAACATAGACAGTAAGAAGGGTCAGTCTTCTTGTTCTTAAGTCATCATTGTGCCTTTTGTATTTAATTCCGATGCAATTTCTGTGTTACATCGTCAATAATAAGGTCCAAGGGATACAGTAAATCTGAAGTGAAGCATCGGATTCTATAAATAGTGTCACAGTAATGATTCAAAACATAGTCAGTAGGAAGAGTCAGTCTTCTTGTACTTCAGTCGGCATTGTTCCTTTTCAATTTAACTCCGATGCAATTTCTGTGTTCCATCGTCAATAAGATGGTCAGAGGGATACAGTAAACCTGAAGTGAAGCATCGGTATCTATAACTAGTGTCACAGGAATGGTTCAAAACTTAGTCAGCTAGGAGAGTTAGTCTTCTAGTACTTAAGTCGGCATTGTGCCTTTTCTATTTCATTCCGATGCAATATCTGTGTTTCATTGTCAATACGAATGTCAGAGGGATACAGAAAACCTAAAGTGAAGCATCGGAATCTATAACTAGTGTCACAGGAATGGTTCCAAACATAGTCAGCAAGAAGAGTCAGTCTACATGTACTTAAGCCGGCATTGTGCCTTTTCTATTTAATTCCGATGCAATTTCTGTGTTTCATCGTCAATAGGAAGGTCCAAGGGATACAGTGAACCTGACGTGAATCACCGGAATCTATAACTAGTGTCACAGGAATGGTTCGAAACATAGTCAGTACGAAGAGTCAGTCTTCTTGTGCTTAAGCCGGCATTGTGCCTTTTGTATATAATTCCGATGCAATTTCTGTGTTTCATCGTCAATAAAAAGGTCAGAGGGATACAGTAAAACTGAAGTTAAGCATTGGAATCTATAACTAGTGTCACAGGAACGGTTCAAACATAGACAGTAAGAAGGGTCAGTCTTCTTGTTCTTAAGTCGGCATTGTGCCTTTTGTATTTAATTCCGATGCAATTTCTGTGTTACATCGTTAATAATAATTTCCAAGGGATACAGTAAATCTGAAGTGAAGCATCGGATTCTATAACTAGTGTCACAGGAATGATTCAAAACATAGTCAGTACGAAGAGTAAGACTTCTTGTACATAAGTCGGCATTGTACGTTTTGTATTTAATTCCGATGCTATTTCTGTGTTTCATCGTCAATAAGAACATCCAAGGGATACAGTAAACCTGAAGTGAAGCATCGGAATCTATAACTAGTGTCATAGGAATGGTTCAAAACATAGACAGTAGGATGAGTCACTCTTCTTGTACTTTAGTCGGCACTGTGCCTCTTCTATTTAATTCCGATGCAATTTCTGTGTTTCATCGTCAATAAGAAGGTCAGAGGTATACAGTAAACCTGACGTGAAGCATCGGAATCTGTAACTAGCGTCACAGGAATGGTTCAAAACATAGTTAGTAAGAAGAGTCAGTCTTCTTGTACTTAGGACGGCATTGCGCCTTTTCTATTTAATCCCGATGCAATTTCTGTGTTTCATCGTCAAAATGAATATCAAAGGGATACAGTAAACCAGGAGTGAAGCATCGGAATCTATAACTAGTGTCACAGGAATGGTTCAAACATAGACAGTAAGAAGAGTTACTCTTCTTGTACATAAGTCGGCTTTGTGCCTTTTCAATTTAATTCCGATGCAATTACTCTGTTTCATCGTCAATAAGAAGGTCAGAGGGATAGAGTGAATCTGCAGTGAAGCATCGGAATCAATAACTAGTGTCACAGGAATGGTTCCAAACATAGTCAGTAAGAAGAGTCAGTCTTCTTGTACTTAAGTCGGCATTGTGCCTTTTCTATTTAATTCCGATGCAATTTCTGTGTTTCATCGTCAATAAGAAGGTCCTAGGGATGCAGTACAACTGAAGTGAATCATCGGAATCTATAACTAGTGTCACAGGAATAGTTCAAAACATAGTCAGTACGAAGAGTAAGTCTTCTTGTACTTAAGTCGGCATTGTGCCTTTTGTATCTAATTCCGATGCAATTTCTGTGTTTCATCGTCAATAAGAAGGTCAGAGGGATACAGTAAACCTGAAGTGAAGCATCGGAATCTGTAACTAATGTCACAGGAATGGTTCAAAACATTGACAGTAAGAAGGGTCAGTCTTCGTGTACTTTAGTCGACATTGTGCCTTTTGTATTTAATTCCGATGCAATTTCTGTGTTTCGTCGTCAATAAGAAGGTCCAAGTGATACAGTAAATCTGAGGTGAAGCATCGGAATCTATAACTAATGTCACAGGAATGGTTCAAACATTGACAGTAGGAAGAGTCAGTCTTCTTGTACTTAAGTCGGCATTATGGATTTTCTATTTAATTCCGATGCAATTTCTGTGTTTCATCGTCAAAAAGAAGGTTAGAGGGATACAGTAAACCAGAAGTGAAGCATCGGAATCTATAACTAGTCTCACAGGAATGGTTCAAAGCATAGACAGTAGGAAGAGTCAATCATCTTGTACTTAAGTCGGCATTGTGCTTTTTGTATTTAACTCCGATGCACTGTCTGTGTTTCATCGTCAACAAGAAGATCCAAGGGGTACAGTAAACCGGAAATGAAGCATCAGAATCTGTAACATGTGTCACAGGAGTGGTTCAAAACATAGACAGTAGGAAGAGTCAGTCTTCTTGTACTTAAGTCGACATTGTGCCTATTGTATTTACTTCCGATGCAATTTCTGTGTTTCGTTGTCAATAAGAAGGTCAAATTGATACAGTAAACCTGAAGTGAAGCATCGGAATCTATAACTAGTGTCACAGGAATGGTTCAAAACGTAGACAAAAGAAGAGTCAGTCTTCTTGTACTTAAGTCGGCATTGCGCCTTTTGTATTTACTTACGATGCAATTTCTGAGTTTCATCATCAATAAGAAGGTCAGAGGGATACAGTAAACCTGAAGTGAAGCATCGGAATCTATAACTAGTGTCACAGGAATGGTTCAAAACATTGCCTTTTCTATTTAATTCCGATGCAATATCTTTGTTTTATCGTCAATAAGAAGGACAGAGGGATACACTAAACCTGAAGTGAAGCATCGGAATCTATAACTAGTGTCACAGGAATGGTTCCAAACATAGTCAGTAAGAAGAGTCAGTCTTCTTGTACTTAAGTCGGCATTGTGCCTTTTGTATTTAATTCCGGTGCAATTTCTGTGTTTCGTCGTCAATAAGAAGGTCCAAGGGATACAGTAAACCTGAAGTATAGCATCGGAATCTATAACTAGAGTCATAAGAAAGGTTCAAAACATAGACAAAAAGAAGAATCAGTCTTCTTGTACTTAAGTCGGCATTGTGATTTTTGTATTTAATTCCGATGCAATTTCTGAGTTTCATCGTCGATAAGAAGGTCAGAGGGATACAGCAAACCTGAAGTGAAGCATCGGAATCTCTAACTAGTGTCACAGGAATGGTTCAAAACAGTCAGTAAGAAGAGTCAGTCTTCTTGTACTTAAGTCGGCATTGTGCCTTTTGTATTTAACTCCGATGCACTATCTGTGTTTCATCGTCAATAAGAAGATCCAAGGGTTACAGTAAACCTGAAATGAAGCTTCGGAATCTATAACAAGTGTCACAGGAATGGTTCAAAACATAGACAGTAGGAAGATTCATTCTACATGTACTTAAGTCGGCATCGTGCCTTTTGTATTTATTTCCGATGCAATTTCTGTGTTTCATCGTCAATACGTAGGTCAGAGGGATACAGTTAATCTGAAGTGAAGCATCGGAATCTATAACTAGTGTCACAGGAATGGTTCAAAACATAGTCAGCAAGGAGAGTCAGTCTTCTTGTGCTTAAGTCGGCATTGTGCCTTTTCTATTTCATTCCGATGCAATATCTGTGTTGCATCGTCAATAAGAAGGTCAGAGGGATACAGAAAACCTGACGTGAAGCATCGGAATCTATAACTAGTGTCACAGGAATGGTTCCAAACATAGTCAGCAGGAAGAGTCAGTCTACATGTACTTAAGCCGGCATTGTGCCTTTTCTATTTAATTCCGCTGCAATTTCTGTGTTTCATCGTCATTAAGAAGGTCCATGAGATACAGTAAACCTGGAGTGAAGCATCGGAATCTATAACTAGTGTAACAGGAATGGTTCAAAACATAGACAGTAAGAAGAGTCAGTCTTCTTGTACTTAAGTCGGCCTTGTGCCATTTCTAATTAATTCCGATGCAATTTCTAAGTTTCATCGTCATTAAGAAGGTCAGAGGGATACAGTAAACCTGAAGTGAAGCATCGGAATCTATATCTAGTGTCACAGGAATGGTTCAAAACATAGTCTGCAAGGAGAGTCAGTCTTCTTGTACTTAAGTCAACATTGTGCCTTTTCTATTCCATTCCGATGCAATATCTGTGTTTGATTGTCAATACGAAGGTCAGAGGGATACAGTAAACCTGACGTGAATCATCGGAATCTATAACTAGTCTCACAGGAATGGTTCAAAACATAGTCAGCAAGGAGAGTTAGTCTTCTTGTACTTAAGTCCGCATTGTGCCTTTTCTATTTCATTCCGATGCAATATCTGTGTTTCATTGTCAATACGAATGTCAGAGGGATACAGAAAACCTAAAGTGAAGCATCGGAATCTATAACTAGTGTCACAGGAATGGTTCCAATCATAGTCAGCAAGAAGAGTCAGTCTACATGTACTTAAGCCGGCATTGTGCCTTTTCTATTTAATTCCGATGCAATTTCTGTGTTTCATCGTCAATAAGAAGGTCCAAGGGATACAGTGAACCTGACGTGAATCACCGGAATCTATAACTAGTGTCACAGGAATGGTTCGAAACATAGTCAGTACGAAGAGTCAGTCTTCTTGTGCTTAAGTCGGCATTGTGCCTTTTGTATATAATTCCGATGCAATTTCTGTGTTTCATCGTCAATAAAAAGGTCAGAGGGATACAGTAAAACTGAAGTTAAGCATCGGACTCTGTAACTAGTGTCACAGGAACGGTTCAAACATAGACAGTAAGAAGCGTCAGTCTTCTTGTTCTTAAGTCGGCATTGTGCCTTTTGTATTTAATTCCGGTGCAATTTCTGTGTTACATCGTCAATAAGAAGGTCCAAGGGATACAGTGAACCTGACGTGAATCACCGGAATCTATAACTAGTGTCACAGGAATGGTTCGAAACATAGTCAGTGCGAAGAGTCAGTCTTCTTGTGCTTAAGTCGGCATTGTGCCTTTTGTATATAATTCCGATGCAATTTCTGTGTTTCATCTTCAATAAAAAGGTCAGAGGGATACAGTAAAACTGAAGTTAAGCATCGGAATCTATAACTAGTGTCACAGGAACGGTTCAAACATAGACAGTAGGAAGGGCCAGTCTTCTTGTTCTTAAGTCGGCATTGTGCCTTTTGTATTTAATTCCGGTGCAATTTCTGTGTTACATCGTCAATAATAATTTCCAAGGGATACAGTAAATCTGAAGTGAAGCATCGGATTCTATAACTAGTGTCACAGGAATGATTCAAAACATAGTCAGTACGAGGAGTCAGTCTTCTTGTACATAAGTCGGCATTGTGCCTTTTGCATTTAATTCCGATGCAATTTCTGTGTTTTATGGTCAATAAGAAGGTCAGAGGGATACAGTAAACCTGAATTCAGGCGTTGGAATCTATAACTAGTGTCACAGGAATGGTTCAAATATAGGCAGTAGGAAGAGTCAGTCTTCTTGTACTTAAGTCGACATTGTGCCTTTTCTATTTGATTCCGATGCAATTTCTGTGTTTCAGCGCCAATACGAAGGTCAGAGGGATACAGTAAAAATGAAGTGAAGCATCGGAATCTGTAACTATTGTCACAGGAATGGTTCAAAATATTGACAGTAAGAAGGGTCAGTCTTCTTGTACTTTAGTCGACATTGTGCCTTTTGTATTTAATTCCGATGCAATTTCTGTGTTTCGTCGTCAATAAGAAGGTCCAAGTGATACAGTAAATCTGAGGTGAAGCATCGGAATCTATAACTAGTGTCACAGGAATGGTTCAAACATTGACAGTAGGAAGAGTCAGTCTTCTTGTACTTAAGTCGGCATTATGGATTTTCTATTTAATTCCGATGCAATTTCTGTGTTTCATCGTCAAAAAGAAGGTCAGAGGGATACAGTAAACCAGAAGTGAAGCATCGGAATCTATAACTAGTCTCACAGGAATGGTTCAAAGCATAGACAGTAGGAAGAGTCAATCATCTTGTACTTAAGTCGGCATTGTGCTTTTTGTATTTAACTCCGATGCACTGTCTGTGTTTCATCGTCAACAAGAAGATCCAAGGGGTACAGTAAACCGGAAATGAAGCATCAGAATCTGTAACATGTGTCAGAGGAGTGGTTCAAAACATAGACAGTAGGAAGAGTCAGTCTTCTTGTACTTAAGTCGACATTGTGCCTATTGTATTTACTTCCGATGCAATTTCTGTGTTTCGTTGTCAATAAGAAGGTCAAATTGATACAGTAAACCTGAAGTGAAGCATCGGAATCTATAACTAGTGTCACAGGAATGGTTCAAAACGTAGACAAAAGAAGAGTCAGTCTTCTTGTACTTAAGTCGGCATTGCGCCTTTTGTATTTACTTACGATGCAATTTCTGAGTTTCATCGTCACTAAGAAGGTCAGAGGGATACAGTAAACCTGAAGTGAAGCATCGGAATCTATAACTAGTGTCACAGGAATGGTTCAAAACATTGCCTTTTCTATTTAATTCCGATGCAATATCTTTGTTTCATCGTCAATAAGAAGGACAGAGGGATACAGTAAACCTGAAGTGAAGCATCGGAATCTATAACTAGTGTCACACAAATGGTTCCAAACATAGTCAGTAAGAAGAGTCAGTCTTCTTGTACTTAAGTCGGCATTGTGCCTTTTGTATTTAATTCCGATGCAATTTCTGTGTTTCGTCGTCAATAAGAAGGTCCAAGGGATACAGTAAACCTGAAGTAAAGCATCGGAATCTATAACTAGAGTCATAGGAAAGGTTCAAAACATAGACAAAAAGAAGAATCAGTCTTCTTGTACTTAAGTCGGCATTGTGATTTTTGTATTTAATTCCGATGCAATTTCTGAGTTTCATCGTCGATAAGAAGGTCAGAGGGATACAGCAAACCTGAAGTGAAGCATCGGAATCTCTAACTAGTGTCACAGGAATGGTTCAAAACAGTCAGTAAGAAGAGTCAGTCTTCTTGTACTTAAGTCGGCATTGTGCCTTTTGTATTTAACTCCGATGCACTATCTGTGTTTCATCGTCAATAAGAAGATCCAAGGGTTACAGTAAACCTGAAATGAAGCTTCGGAAATTATAACAAGTGTCACAGGAATGGTTCAAAACATAGACAGTAGGAAGATTCATTCTACATGTACTTAAGTCGGCATCGTGCCTTTTGTATTTATTTCCGATGCAATTTCTGTGTTTCATCGTCAATACGTAGGTCAGAGGGATACAGTTAATCTGAAGTGAAGCATCGGAATCTATAACTAGTGTCAGAGGAATGGTTCCAAACATAGTCAGTAAGAAGAGTCAGTCTTCATGTACATAAGTCGGCATTGTGCCTTTTGTATTTAATTCCCATGCAATTTCTGTGTTTCATCGTCAACAAGAAGGTCAGAGGGATACAGTAAACCTGAAGTGAAGCATCGGAATCTATAACTAGTGTCACAGGAATGGTTCAAAACATAGTCAGCAAGGAGAGTCAGTCTTCTTGTGCTTAAGTCGGCATTGTGCCTTTTCTATTTCATTCCGTTGCAATATCTGTGTTGCATCGTCAATAAGAAGGTCAGAGGGATACAGAAAACCTGACGTGAAGCATCGGAATCTATAACTAGTGTCACAGGAATGGTTCCAAACATAGTCAGCAGGAAGAGTCAGTCTACATGTACTTAAGCCGGCATTGTGCCTTTTCTATTTAATTCCGCTGCAATTTCTGTGTTTCATCGTCATTAAGAAGGTCCATGAGATACAGTAAACCTGGAGTGAAGCATCGGAATCTATAACTAGTGTAACAGGAATGGTTCAAAACATAGACAGTAAGAAGAGTCAGTCATCTTGTACTTAAGTCGGCCTTGTGCCATTTCTATTTAATTCCGATGCAATTTCTAAGTTTCATCGTCATTAAGAAGGTCAGAGGGATACAGTAAACCTGAAGTGAAGCATCGGAATCTATAACTAGTGTCACAGGAATGGTTCAAATCATAGTCAGCAAGGAGAGTCGGTCTTCTTGTAGTTAAGTCAACATTGTGCCTTTTCTATTCCATTCCGATGCAATATCTGTGTTTGATCGTCAATACGAATGTCAGAGGGATACAGTAAACCTTAAGTGAAGCACCGGAATCTGTAACTAGCACCAGAGGAATGGTTCAAAACATAGACAGTAAGAAGATTCACTCTTCTTGTACTTAAGTCGGCATTGTGCCTTCTCTATTTCATTCCGATGCAATTCCTCTGTTTCAACGTCATTAAGAAGGTCAGAGGGATACAGTAAGCCTGAAGTGAAGCATCGGAATCTATATCTAGTGTCACAGGAATGGTTCAAAACATAGTCAGCAAGGAGAGTCAGTCTTCTTGTACTTAAGTCAACATTGTGCCTTTTCTATTCCATTCCGATGCAATACCTGTGTTTGATTGTCAATACGAAGGGCAGAGGGATACGGTAAACCTGACGTGAATCATCGGAATCTATAACTAGTCTCACAGGAATGGTTCAAAACATAGTCAGCAAGGAGAGTTAGTCTTCTTGTACTTAAGTCGGCATTGTGCCTTCTCTATTTCATTCCGATGCAATATCTGTGTATCATTGTCAATACGAAGGTCAGAGGGAAACAGAAAACCTGAAGTGAAGCATCGGAATCTATAACTAGTGTCACAGGAATGCTTCCAAACATAGTCAGCAAGAAGCGTCCGTCTACATGTACATAAGCCGGCATTGTGCCTTTTCTATTTAATTCCGATGCAATTTCTGTGTTTCATCGTCAATAAGAAGGTCCAAGGGATACAGTAAACCAGACGTGAATCATCGGAATCTATAACTAGTGTCACAGGAATGGTTCGAAACATAGTCAGTACGAAGAGTCAGTCTTCTTGTGCTTAAGTCGGCAATGTGCCTTTTGTATATTATTCCGATGCAATTTCTGTGTTTCATCGTCAATAAAAAGGTCAGAGGGATACAGTAAACCTGAAGTGAAGCATCGGAATCCATAACTAGTGTCACAGGAACGGTTCAAACATAGACAGTAAGAAGGGTCAGTCTTCTTGTTCTTAAGTCATCATTGTGCCTTTTGTATTTAATTCCGATGCAATTTCTGTGTTACATCGTCAATAATAAGGTCCAAGGGATACAGTAAATCTGAAGTGAAGCATCGGATTCTATAAATAGTGTCACAGTAATGATTCAAAACATAGTCAGTACGAAGAGTCAGTCTTCTTGTATTTAAGTCGGCATTGTGCCTTTTGCATTTAATTCCGATGCAATTTCTGTGTTTTATGGTCAATAAGAAGGTCAGAGGGATACAGTAAACCTGAAGTGAAGCGTCGGAATCTATAAATAGTGTCACAGGATAGGTTCAAATATAGGCAGTAGGAAGAGTCAGTCTTCTTGTACTTCAGTCGGCATTGTTCCTTTTCAATTTAACTCCGATGCAATTTCTGTGTTCCATCGTCAATAAGATGGTCAGAGGGATACAGTAAACCTGAAGTGAAGCATCGGTATCTATAACTAGTGTCACAGGAATGGTTCAAAACTTAGTCAGCTAGGAGAGTTAGTCTTCTTGTACTTAAGTCGGCATTGTGCCTTTTCTATTTCATTCCGATGCAATATCTGTGTTTCATTGTCAATACGAATGTCAGAGGGATACAGAAAACCTAAAGTGAAGCATCGGAATCTATAACTAGTGTCACAGGAATGGTTCCAAACATAGTCAGCAAGAAGAGTCAGTCTACATGTACTTAAGCCGGCATTGTGCCTTTTCTATTTAATTCCGATGCAATTTCTGTGTTTCATCGTCAATAAGAAGGTCCAAGGGATACAGTGAACCTGACGTGAATCACCGGAATCTATAACTAGTGTCACAGGAATGGTTCGAAACATAGTCAGTACGAAGAGTCAGTCTTCTTGTGCTTAAGTCGGCATTGTGCCTTTTGTATATAATTCCGATGCAATTTCTGTGTTTCATCGTCAATAAAAAGGTCAGAGGGATACAGTAAAACTGAAGTTAAGCATCGGAATCTATAACTAGTGTCACAGGAACGGTTCAAACATAGACAGTAAGAAGGGTCAGTCTTCTTGTTCTTAAGTCGGCATTGTGCCTTTTGTATTTAATTCCGGTGCAATTTCTGTATTACATCGTCAATAATAATGTCCAAGGGATACAGTAAATCTGAAGTGAAGCATCGGATTCTATAACTAGTGCCACAGGAATGATTCAAAACATTGTCAGTACGAGGAGTCAGTCTTCTTGTACATAAGTCGGCATTGTGCCTTTTGCATTTAATTCCGATGCAATTTCTGTGTTTTATGGTCAATAAGAAGGTCAGAGGGATACAGTAAACCTGAATTCAAGCGTCGGAATCTATAACTAGTGTCACAGGAATGGTTCAAATATAGGCAGTAGGAAGAGTCAGTCTTCTTGTACTTAAGTCGACATTGTGCCTTTTCTATTTGATTCCGATGCAATTTCTGTGTTTCAGCGCCAATACGAAGGTCAGAGGGATACAGTAAACCTTAAGTGAAGCATCGGAATCTGTCACTAGCGTCACAGTAATGGTTCAAAACATAGACAGTAAGAAGAGTCAGACTTCTTGTACTTAAGTCGGCATTGTGCCTTTTCTATTTCATTCCGATGCAATTTCTGTGTTTCATCGTCAATAAGAAGGTCCATGGGATACAGTAAACCTGGAGTGAAGCATCGGAATCTATAACTAGTGTAACAGGAATGGTTCAGTACATAGACAGTAAGAAGAGTCAGTCTTCTTGTACTCAGGTCGGCATTGTGACATTTCTATTTAATTCCGATGCAATTTCTAAGTTTCATCGTCATTAAGAAGGTCAGAGGGATACAGTAAACCTGAAGTGAAGCATCGGAATCTATAACTAGTGTCACAGGAATGGTTCCAAACATAGTCAGCAAGAAGAGTCAGTCTACATGTACTTAAGCCGGCATTGTGCCTTTTCTATTTAATTCCGATGCAATTTCTGTGTTTCATCGTCAATAAGAAGGTCCAAGGGATACAGTGAACCTGACGTGAATCACCGGAATCTATAACTAGTGTCACAGGAATGGTTCAAATATAGGCAGTAGGAAGAGTCAGTCTTCTTGTACTTAAGTCGGCATTATGGATTTTCTATTTAATTCCGATGCAATTTCTGTGTTTCATCGTCAAAAAGAAGGTCAGAGGGATACAGTAAACCAGAAGTGAAGCATCGGAATCTATAACTAGTCTCACAGGAATGGTTCAAAGCATAGACAGTAGGAAGAGTCAATCATCTTGTACTTAAGTCGGCATTGTGCTTTTTGTATTTAACTCCGATGCACTGTCTGTGTTTCATCGTCAACAAGAAGATCCAAGGGGTACAGTAAACCGGAAATGAAGCATCAGAATCTGTAACATGTGTCAGAGGAGTGGTTCAAAACATAGACAGTAGGAAGAGTCAGTCTTCTTGTACTTAAGTCGACATTGTGCCTATTGTATTTACTTCCGATGCAATTTCTGTGTTTCGTTGTCAATAAGAAGGTCAAATTGATACAGTAAACCTGAAGTGAAGCATCGGAATCTATAACTAGTGTCACAGGAATGGTTCAAAACATTGCCTTTTCTATTTAATTCCGATGCAATATCTTTGTTTCATCGTCAATAAGAAGGACAGAGGGATACAGTAAACCTGAAGTGAAGCATCGGAATCTATAACTAGTGTCACACAAATGGTTCCAAACATAGTCAGTAAGAAGAGTCAGTCTTCTTGTACTTAAGTCGGCATTGTGCCTTTTGTATTTAATTCCGATGCAATTTCTGTGTTTCGTCGTCAATAAGAAGGTCCAAGGGATACAGTAAACCTGAAGTAAAGCATCGGAATCTATAACTAGAGTCATAGGAAAGGTTCAAAACATAGACAAAAAGAAGAATCAGTCTTCTTGTACTTAAGTCGGCATTGTGATTTTTGTATTTAATTCCGATGCAATTTCTGAGTTTCATCGTCGATAAGAAGGTCAGAGGGATACAGCAAACCTGAAGTGAAGCATCGGAATCTCTAACTAGTGTCACAGGAATGGTTCAAAACAGTCAGTAAGAAGAGTCAGTCTTCTTGTACTTAAGTCGGCATTGTGCCTTTTGTATTTAACTCCGATGCACTATCTGTGTTTCATCGTCAATAAGAAGATCCAAGGGTTACAGTAAACCTGAAATGAAGCTTCGGAACCTATAACAAGTGTCACAGGAATGGTTCAAAACATAGACAGTAGGAAGATTCATTCTACATGTACTTAAGTCGGCATCGTGCCTTTTGTATTTATTTCCGATGCAATTTCTGTGTTTCATCGTCAATACGTAGGTCAGAGGGATACAGTTAATCTGAAGTGAAGCATCGGAATCTATAACTAGTGTCAGAGGAATGGTTCCAAACATAGTCAGTAAGAAGAGTCAGTCTTCATGTACATAAGTCGGCATTGTGCCTTTTGTATTTAATTCCGATGCAATTTCTGTGTTTCATCGTCAACAAGAAGGTCAGAGGGATACAGTAAACCTGAAGTGAAGCATCGGAATCTATAACTAGTGTCACAGGAATGGTTCAAAACATAGTCAGCAAGGAGAGTCAGTCTTCTTGTGCTTAAGTCGGCATTGTGCCTTTTCTATTTCATTCCGATGCAATATCTGTGTTGCATCGTCAATAAGAAGGTCAGAGGGATACAGAAAACCTGACGTGAAGCATCGGAATCTATAACTAGTGTCACAGGAATGGTTCCAAACATAGTCAGCAGGAAGAGTCAGTCTACATGTACTTAAGCCGGCATTGTGCCTTTTCTATTTAATTCCGCTGCAATTTCTGTGTTTCATCGTCATTAAGAAGGTCCATGAGATACAGTAAACCTGGAGTGAAGCATCGGAATCTATAACTAGTGTAACAGGAATGGTTCAAAACATAGACAGTAAGAAGAGTCAGTCATCTTGTACTTAAGTCGGCCTTGTGCCATTTCTATTTAATTCCGATGCAATTTCTAAGTTTCATCGTCATTAAGAAGGTCAGAGGGATACAGTAAACCTGAAGTGAAGCATCGGAATCTATAACTAGTGTCACAGGAATGGTTCAAATCATAGTCAGCAAGGAGAGTCGGTCTTCTTGTAGTTAAGTCAACATTGTGCCTTTTCTATTCCATTCCGATGCAATATCTGTGTTTGATCGTCAATACGAATGTCAGAGGGATACAGTAAACCTTAAGTGAAGCACCGGAATCTGTAACTAGCACCAGAGGAATGGTTCAAAACATAGACAGTAAGAAGATTCACTCTTCTTGTACTTAAGTCGGCATTGTGCCTTCTCTATTTCATTCCGATGCAATTCCTCTGTTTCATCGTCATTAAGAAGGTCAGAGGGATACAGTAAACCTGAAGTGAAGCATCGGAATCTATATCTAGTGTCACAGGAATGGTTCAAAACATAGTCAGCAAGGAGAGTCAGTCTTCTTGTACTTAAGTCAACATTGTGCCTTTTCTATTCCATTCCGATGCAATACCTGTGTTTGATTGTCAATACGAAGGGCAGAGGGATACAGTAAACCTGACGTGAATCATCGGAATCTATAACTAGTCTCACAGGAATGGTTCAAAACATAGTCAGCAAGGAGAGTTAGTCTTCTTGTACTTAAGTCGGCATTGTGCCTTCTCTATTTCATTCCGATGCAATATCTGTGTATCATTGTCAATACGAAGGTCAGAGGGAAACAGAAAACCTGAAGTGAAGCATCGGAATCTATAACTAGTGTCACAGGAATGGTTCCAAACATAGTCAGCAAGAAGCGTCCGTCTACATGTACATAAGCCGGCATTGTGCCTTTTCTATTTAATTCCGATGCAATTTCTGTGTTTCATCGTCAATAAGAAGGTCCAAGGGATACAGTAAACCAGACGTGAATCATCGGAATCTATAACTAGTGTCACAGGAATGGTTCGAAACATAGTCAGTACGAAGAGTCAGTCTTCTTGTGCTTAAGTCGGCAATGTGCCTTTTGTATATTATTCCGATGCAATTTCTGTGTTTCATCGTCAATAAAAAGGTCAGAGGGATACAGTAAACCTGAAGTGAAGCATCGGAATCCATAACTAGTGTCACAGGAACGGTTCAAACATAGACAGTAAGAAGGGTCAGTCTTCTTGTTCTTAAGTCATCATTGTGCCTTTTGTATTTAATTCCGATGCAATTTCTGTGTTACATCGTCAATAATAAGGTCCAAGGGATACAGTAAATCTGAAGTGAAGCATCGGATTCTATAAATAGTGTCACAGTAATGATTCAAAACATAGTCAGTACGAAGAGTCAGTCTTCTTGTATTTAAGTCGGCATTGTGCCTTTTGCATTTAATTCCGATGCAATTTCTGTGTTTTATGGTCAATAAGAAGGTCAGAGGGATACAGTAAACCTGAAGCGAAGCGTCGGAATCTATAAATAGTGTCACAGGATAGGTTCAAATATAGGCAGTAGGAAGAGTCAGTCTTCTTGTACTTCAGTCGGCATTGTTCCTTTTCAATTTAACTCCGATGCAATTTCTGTGTTCCATCGTCAATAAGATGGTCAGAGGGATACAGTAAACCTGAAGTGAAGCATCGGTATCTATAACTAGTGTCACAGGAATGGTTCAAAACTTAGTCAGCTAGGAGAGTTAGTCTTCTTGTACTTAAGTCGGCATTGTGCCTTTTCTATTTCATTCCGATGCAATATCTGTGTTTCATTGTCAATACGAATGTCAGAGGGATACAGAAAACCTAAAGTGAAGCATCGGAATCTATAACTAGTGTCACAGGAATGGTTCCAAACATAGTCAGCAAGAAGAGTCAGTCTACATGTACTTAAGCCGGCATTGTGCCTTTTCTATTTAATTCCGATGCAATTTCTGTGTTTCATCGTCAATAAGAAGGTCCAAGGGATACAGTGAACCTGACGTGAATCACCGGAATCTATAACTAGTGTCACAGGAATGGTTCGAAACATAGTCAGTACGAAGAGTCAGTCTTCTTGTGCTTAAGTCGGCATTGTGCCTTTTGTATATAATTCCGATGCAATTTCTGTGTTTCATCGTCAATAAAAAGGTCAGAGGGATACAGTAAAACTGAAGTTAAGCATCGGAATCTATAACTAGTGTCACAGGAACGGTTCAAACATAGACAGTAAGAAGGGTCAGTCTTCTTGTTCTTAAGTCGGCATTGTGCCTTTTGTATTTAATTCCGGTGCAATTTCTGTATTACATCGTCAATAATAATGTCCAAGGGATACAGTAAATCTGAAGTGAAGCATCGGATTCTATAACTAGTGCCACAGGAATGATTCAAAACATTGTCAGTACGAGGAGTCAGTCTTCTTGTACATAAGTCGGCATTGTGCCTTTTGCATTTAATTCCGATGCAATTTCTGTGTTTTATGGTCAATAAGAAGGTCAGAGGGATACAGTAAACCTGAATTCAAGCGTCGGAATCTATAACTAGTGTCACAGGAATGGTTCAAATATAGGCAGTAGGAAGAGTCAGACTTCTTGTACTTAAGTCGACATTGTGCCTTTTCTATTTGATTCCGATGCAATTTCTGTGTTTCAGCGCCAATACGAAGGTCAGAGGGATACAGTAAGCCTTAAGTGAAGCATCGGAATCTGTCACTAGCGTCACAGTAATGGTTCAAAACATAGACAGTAAGAAGAGTCAGACTTCTTGTACTTAAGTCGGCATTGTGCCTTTTCTATTTCATTCCGATGCAATTTCTGTGTTTCATCGTCAATAAGAAGGTCCATGGGATACAGTAAACCTGGAGTGAAGCATCGGAATCTATAACTAGTGTAACAGGAATGGTTCAGTACATAGACAGTAAGAAGAGTCAGTCTTCTTGTACTCAGGTCGGCATTGTGACATTTCTATTTAATTCCGATGCAATTTCTAAGTTTCATCGTCATTAAGAAGGTCAGAGGGATACAGTAAACCTGAAGTGAAGCATCGGAATCTATAACTAGTGTCACAGGAATGGTTAAAATCATAGTCAGCAAGGAGAGTCAGTCTTTTTGTAGTTAAGTCAACATTGTGCCTCTTCTATTCCATTTCGATGCAATATCTGTGTTTGATCGTCAATAAGAATGTCAGAGGGATACAGTAAACCTGAAGTGAAGCATCGGAATCTATAACTAGTGTCACAGGAATGGTTCCAAACATAGTCAGTAAGAAGAGTCAGTCTTCATGTACTTAAGCCGGCATTGTGCCTTTTCTATTTAATTCCGATGCAATTTCTGTGTTTCATCGTCAATAAGAAGGTCCAAGGGATACAGTAAACCTGACGTGAATCATCGGAATCTATAACTAGTGTCACAGGAATGGTTCAGAACATAGTCAGTACGAAGTGTCAGTCTTCTTGCACTTAAGTCGGCAATGTGCCTTTTCTGTTTATTTCCGATGCAATTTCTCTGTTTCATCGTCAATAAGAACGTCCAAGGGATACAGTAAACCTGGAGTGAAGCATCGGAATCTATAACTAGTGTCACAGGAATGGTTCATAACATAGACAGTGGGAAGAGTCAGTCTTCTTGTACTTAAGTCGGCATTGTGCCTTTTCAATTTAATTCCGATGCATTTTTTCTAAGTTTCATCGTCATTAAGAAGGTCAGAGGGATACAGTAAACCTGAAGTGAAGCATCGGAAACTATAACTAGTGTCACAGGAATGGTTCAAAACTTAGTCAGCAAGGAGAGTTAGTCTTCTTGTACTTAAGTCGGCATTGTGCGTTTTCTATTTCATTCCGATGCAATATCTGTGTTTCATTGTCAATAAGAATGTCAGATGGATACAGAAAACCTGAAGTAAAGCATCGGAATCTATAACTAGTGTCACAGGAATGGTTCCAAACATAGTCAGCAAGAAGAGTCAGTCTACATGTACTTAAGCCGGCATTGTGCCCTATCTATTTAATTCCGATGCAATTTCTGTGTTTCATCGTCAAAAAGAAGGTCCAAGGGATACAGTAAACCTGACGTGAATCGTCGGAATCTATAACTAGTGTCACAGGAATGGTTCGAAACATAGTCAGTACGAAGAGTCAGTCTTCTTGTGCTTAAGTCGGCATTGTGCCTTTTGTATATAATTCCGATGCAATTTCTGTGTTTCATCGTCAATAAAAAGGTGAGAGGGATACAGTAAACCTGAAGTGAAGCATCGGAATCTATAACTAGTGTCACAGGAACGGTTCAAACATAGACAGAAAGAAGGGTCAGTCTTCTTGTTCTTAAGTCGGCATTGTGCCTTTTGTATTTAATTCCGATGCAATTTCTGTGTTACATCGTCAATAATAAGGTCCAAGGGATACAGTAAATCTGAAGTGAAGCATCGGATTCTATAACTAGTGTCACAGGAATGATTCAAAACATAGTCAGTACGAAGAGTCAGTCTTCTTGTACTTAAGTCGGCATTGTGCCTTTTGCATTTAATTCCGATGCAATTTCTGTGTTTTATGGTCAATAAGAAGGTCAGAGGGATACAGTAAACCTGAAGTGAAGCGTCGGAATCTATAACTAGTGTCACAGGAATGGTTCAAATATAGGCAGTAGGAAGAGTCAGTCTTCTTGTACTTAAGTCAGCATTGTGCCTTTTCTATTCCATTCCGATGCAATTTCTATGTTTGATCGTCAATACGAAGGTCAGAGGGTTACAGTAAACCTGACGTGAATCATCGGAATCTATAACTAGTGTCACAGGAATGGTTCAAAACATAGTCAGTAAGATGAGTCAGTCTCCTTGTACTTAATTTTGCACTGTGCCTTTTGTATTTAATTCCGATGCAATTTTTGTGTTTCATCGTCAATAAGAAAGACCAAGGGATACAGTAAACCTGGGGTGAAGCATCGGAATCTATAACTAGTGTCACAGGGATAGTTCAAAACATAGACAGTAAGAAGAGTCAGTCTTCTTGTACTTAAGTCGGCATTGTGCCTTTTCTATTTAATTACGATGCAATTTCTGTGTTTCATCGTCAATAAGAAGGGCTGAGGAATACAGTAATCCTAAAGTGAAGCATCGGAATCTATAACTAGTGTCACAGGAATGGTTCAAAACATAGTCAGCAAGGAGAGTTAGTCTTCTTGTTTTTAAGTCGGCATTGTGCCTTTTCTATTTCATTCCGATGCAATATCTGTGTTTCATTGTCAATAAGAAGGTCAGAGGGAAACAGAGAACCTGAAGTGAAGCATCGGAATCTATAACTAGTGTCACAGGAATGGTTCCAAACATAGTCAGGAAGAAGAGTCCGTCTACATGTACTTAAGCCGGCTTTGTGACTTTTCTATTTAATTCCGATGCAATTTCTGTGTTTCATCGTCAATAAGAAGGTCCAAGGGATACAGTAAACCTGACGTGAATCATCGGAATCTATAACTAGTGTCACAGGAATGGTTCGAAACATAGTCAACACGAAGAGTCAGTCTTCTTGTGCTTAAGTCGACATTGTGCCTTTTGTATATAATTCCGATGCAATTTCTGTGTTTCATAGTCAATAAAAAGGTCAGAGGGATACAGTAAACCTGAAGTGAAGCATCGGTATCCATAACTAGTGTCACAGGAACGGTTCAAACATAGACAGTAAGAAGTGTCAGTCTTCTTGTTCTTAAATTGGCATTGTGCCTTTTGAATTTAATTCCGGTGCAATTTCTGTGTTACATCGACAACAATAAGGTCCAAGGGATACAGTAAATCTGAAGTGAAGCATCGGATTCTATAACTAGTATCACAGTAATGATTCAAAACATAGTCAGTACGAAGAGTCAGTCTTCTTGTACTTAAGTCGGCATTGTGCCTTTTGCATTTAATTCCGATGCAATTTCTGTGTTTTATGGTCAATAAGAAGGTCAGAGGGATACAGTAAACCTGAAGTGAAGCGTCGGAAACTATAACTAGTCTCACAGGAATGGTTCAAAACTTAGTCAGCAAGGAGAGTTAGTCTTCTTGTACTTAAGTCGGCATTGTGCCTTTTCTATTTCTTTCCGATGCAATATCTGTGTTTCATTATTAATAAGAATGTCAGAGGGTTACAGAAAACCTGAAGTGAAGCATCGGAATCTATAACTAGTGTCACTGGAATGGTTCCAAACACAGTCAGCAAGAAGAGTCAGTCTACATGTACTTAAGCCGGCATTGTGCCTTTTCTATTTAATTCCGATGCAATATCTGTGTTTCATCGTCAATAAGAAGGTCCAAGGGATACAGTAAACCTGACGTGAATCATCGGAATCTATAACTAGTGTCACAGGAATGCTTCGAAACATAGTCAGTACGAAGAGTCAGTCTTCTTGTGCTTAAGTCGGCATTGTGCCTTTTGTATATAATTCCGATGCAGTTTCTGTGTTTCATCATCAATAAAAAGATTAGAGTGATACAGTAAACCTGAAGTGAAGCATCGGAATCTATAACTAGTGTCACAGGAACGGTTCAAACATAGACAGTAAGAAGGGTCAGTCTTCTTGTCCTTAAGTCGGCATTGTGCCTTTTGTATTTCATTCCGTTGCAATTTCTGTGTTACATCGTCAATAATAAGGTCCAAGGGATACAGTAAATCTGAAGTGAAGCATCGGATTCTATAACTAGTGTCACAGGAATGATTCAAATCATAGTCAGTACGAAGAGTCAGTGTTCTTGTACTTAAGTCGGCATTGTGCCTTTTGCATTTAATTCCGATGAAATTACTGTGTTTTATGGTCAATAAGAAGGTCAGAGGGATACAGTAAACCTGAAGTGAAGCGTCGGAATCTATAACTAGTGTCACAGGAATGGTTCAAATATAGGCAGTAGGAAGAGTCAGTCTTCTTGTACTTAAGTCGGCATTGTGTCTTTTCTATTTGATTCCGATGCAATTTCAGTGTTTCAGCGCCAATAAGAAATTCAGAGGGATACAGCAAACCTTAAGTGAAGCATCGGAATCTGTAACTAGCGTCACAGGAATGGTTCAAAACATAGACAGTAAGAAGAGTCAGTCTTCTTATACTTAAGTCGGCATTGTGCCTTTTCTATTTAATTCCGATGCAATTTCTGTGTTTCATCGTCAATAAGATGGTCAGAGGGATACAGTAAACCTGAAGTGAAGCATCGGATACTATAACTAGTGTCACAGGAATGGTTCCAAACATAGTCAGCAAGAAGAGTCAGTCTACATGTACTTAAGCCGGCATTGTGCCTTTTCTATTTAATTCCGATGCAATTTCTGTGTTTCATCGTCAATAAGAAGGTCCAAGGGATACAGTAAACCTGACGTGAATCATCGGAATCTATAACTAGTGTCACAGGAATGCTTCGAAACATAGTCAGTACGAAGAGTCAGTCTTCTTGTGCTTAAGTCGGCATTGTGCCTTTTGTATATAATTCCGATGCAGTTTCTGTGTTTCATCATCAATAAAAAGGTCAGATGGATACAGTAAACCTGAAGTGAAGCATCGGAATCTATAACTTGTGTCACAGGAACGGTTCAAACATAGACAGTAAGAAGGGTCAGTCTTCTTGTTCTTAAGTCGGCATTTAATTTCGATGCAATTTCTGTGTTACATCGTCAATAATAAGGTCCAAGGGATACAGTAAATCTGAAGTGAAGCATCGGATTCTATAACTAGTGCCACAGGAATGATTCAAATCACAGTCAGTACGAAGAGTCAGTCTTCTTGTACTTAAGTCGGCATTGTGCCTTTTGCATTTAATTCCGATGAAATTACTGTGTTTTATGGTCAATAAGAAGGTCAGTAAACCTGAAGGGAAGCGTCGGAATCTATAACTAGTGTCACAGGAATGGTTCAAATATAGGCAGTAGGAAGAGTCAGTCTTCTTGTACTTAAGTCGGCATTGTGCCTTTTCTATTTCATTCCGATGCAATTTCTGTGTTTCAGCGCCAATAAGAAGGTCAGAGGGATACAGTAAACCTTAAGTGAAGCATCGGAATCTGTAAGTAGCGTCACAGGAATGGTTCAAAACATAGACAGTAAGAAGAGTCAGTCTTCTTGTACTTAAGTCGGCATTGTGCCTTTTCTATTTAATTCCGATGCAATTTCTGTGTTTCATCGTCAATAACATGGTCAGAGGGATACAGTAAACCTGAAGTGAAGCATCGGAATCTATAACTAGTGTCACAGGAATGGTTCCAAACATAGTCAAAAAGAAGAGTCAGTGTTCATGTACTTAAGTCGGCAATGTGCCTTTTCTATTTATTTCCGGTGTAATTTCTCTGTTTCATCGTCAATTAGAACGTCCAAGGGATACAGTAAACCTGGAGTGAAGCATCGGAATCTATAACTAGTGTCACAGGAATGGTTCATAACATAGACAGTAGGAAGAGTCAGTCTTCTTGTACTTAAGTCAGCATTGTGCCTTTTCAATTTAATTCCGATGCAATTTCTAAGTTTCATCGTCATTAAGAAGGTCAGAGGGATACAGTAAACCTGAAGTGAAGCATCGGAATCTATAACTAGTGTCACAGGAATGGTTCAAAACATAGTCAGCAAGGAGAGTCAGTCGTCTTGTACTTAAGTCAACATTGTGCCTTTTCTATTCCATTCCGATGCAATATCTGTGTTTGATCGTCAATAAGAAGGTCAGAGGGATACAGTAAACCTGACGTGAATCATCGGAATCAATAACTAGTGTCACGGGAATGGTTCAAAACATAGTCAGTACGAAGTGTCAGTCTTCTTGTGCTTAAATCGGCATTGTGCCTTTTGTATTTAATTGCGATGCAATTTCTGTGTTTCGTCGTCAATAAGAAGGTCAGAGGGATACAGTAAACCTGAAGTGAAGCGTCGGAATCTATAACTAGTGTCACAGGAATGGTTCAAATATAAACAGTCGGAAGAGACAGTCTTCTTGTACTTAAGTCGGCATTGTGCCTTTTCTATTTGATTCCGATGCAATTTCTGTGTTTCAGCGCCCATAAGAAGGTCAGAGGGATACAGTAAACCTTAAGTGAAGCATCGGAATCTGTAACAAGCGTCACAGGAATGGTTCATATCATAGACAGTAAGAAGAGTCAGACTTCTTGTACTTAAGTCGGCATTGTGCCTTTTCTATTTAATTTCGATGCAATTTCTGTGTTTCATCGTCAATAACAGGGTCCATGGGATACAGTAAACCTGGAGTGAAGTATCGGAATCTGTAACTAGTGTAACAGGAATGGTTCAAAACATAGACAGTAAGAAAAGTCAGTCTTCTTGTACTTAAGTCGGCATTGTGCCATTTCTATTTAATTCCGATGCAATTTCTAAGTTTCATCGTCATTAAGAAGGTCAGAGGGATACAGTAAACCTGAAGTGAAGCATCGGAATCTATAACTAGTGTCACAGGAATGGTTCAAAACATAGTCAGCAAGGAGAGTCAGTCTTCTTGTAGTTAAGTCAACATTGTGCCTTTTCTATTCCATTCCGATGCAATATCTGTGTTTGATCGTCAATAAGAATGTCAGAGGGATACAGTAAACCTGAAGTGAAGCATCGGAATCTGTAACTAGTGTCACAGGAATGGTTCCAAACATAGTCAGTAAGAAGAGTCAGTCTTCATGTACTTAAGCCGACATTGTGCCTTTTGATTTAATTCCGATGCAATTTCTGTGTTTCATCGTCAATAAGAAGGTCCAAGGGATACAGTAAACCTGACGTGAATCATCGGAATCGATAACTAGTGTCACAGGAATGGTTCAAAACATAGTCAGTACGAAGTGTCAGTCTTCTTGTGCTTAAGTCGGCATTGTGCTATTGTATATAATTCCGATGCAATTTCTGTGTTTCATCGTCAATAAAAAGGTCAGACGGATACAGTAAACCTGAAGTGAAGCATCGGAATCTGTAACTAATGTCACAGGAATGGTTAAAATCATTGACAGTAAGAAGGGTCAGTCTTCTTGTACTTTAATCGACATTGTGCCTTTTGTATTTAATTCCGATGCAATTTCTGTGTTTCGTCGTCAATAAGAAGGTCCAAGTGATACAGTAAATCTGAGGTGAAGCATCGGAATCTATAACTAGTGTCACAGGAATGGTTCAAACATTGACAGTAGGAAGAGTCAGTCTTCTTGTACTTAAGTCGGCATTATGGATTTTCTATTTAATTCCGATGCAATTTCTGTGTTTCATCGTCAAAAAGAAGGTCACAGGGATACAGTAAACCAGAAGTGAAGCATCGGAATCTATAACTAGTCTCACAGGAATGGTTCAAAGCATAGACAGTAGGAAGAGTCAATCATCTTGTACTTAAGTCGGCATTGTGCCTTTTGTATTTAACTCCGATGCACTGTCTGTGTTTCATCGTCAACAAGAAGATCCAAAGGGTACAGTAAACCGGAAATGAAGAATCGGAAACTGTAACATGTGTCACAGGAGTGGTTCAAAACATAGACAGTAGGAAGAGTCAGTCTTCTTGTACTTAAGTCGACATTGTGCCTATTGTATTTACTTCCGATGCAATTTCTGTGTTTCGTCGTCAATAAGAAGGTCCAAGGGATACAGTAAACCTGAAGTGAAGCATCGGAATCTATAACTAGTGTCACAGGAATGGTTCAAAACGTAGACAAAAGAAGAGTCAGTCTTCTTGTACTTAAGTCGGCATTGTGCCTTTTGTATTTACCCCCGATGCAATTTCTGAGTTTCATCGTCAATAAGAAGGTCAGAGGGATACAGTAAACCTGAAGTGAAGCATCGGAATCTATAACTAGTGTCACAGGAATGGTTCAAAACATTGCCTTTTCTATTTAATTCCGATGCAATATCTTTGTTTCATCGTCAATAACAAGGACAGAGGGATACAGTAAACCTGAAGTGAAGCATCGGAATCTATAACTAGTGTCACAGGAATGGTTCCAAACATAGTCAGTAAGAAGAGTCAGTCTTCTTGTACTTAAGTCGGCATTGTGCCTTTTGTATTTAATTCCGATGCAATTTCTGTGTTTCGTCGTCAATAAGAAGGTCCAAGGGATACAGTAAACCTGAAGTAAAGCATCGGAATCTATAACTAGAGTCACAGGAATGGTTCAAAACATAGACAAAATAAAGAATCAGTCTTCTTGTACTTAAGTCGGCATTGTGATTTTTGTATTTAATTCCGATGCAATTTCTGAGTTTCATCGTCGATAAGAAGGTCAGAGGGATACAGCAAACCTGAAGTGAAGCATCGGAATCTCTAGCTAGTGTCACAGGAATGGTTCAAAACAGTCAGTAAGAAGAGTCAGTCTTCTTGTACTTAAGTCGGCATTGTGCCTTTTGTATTCAACTCCGATGCACTATCTGTGTTTAATCGTCAATAAGAAGATCCACGGGTTACAGTAAACCTGAAATGAAGCATCGGAATCTATAACAAGTGTCACAGGAATGGTTCAAAACATAGACAGTAGGAAGATTCATTCTACATGTACTTAAGTCGGCATCGTGCCTTTTGTATTTATTTCCGATGCAATTTCTGTGTTTCATCGTCAATAAGTAGGTCAGAGGGATACAGTTAATCTGAAGTGAAGCATCGGAATCTATAACTAGTGTCACAGGAATGGTTCAAATCATAGTCAGTAAGCAGAGTCAGTCTTCTTGTACTTAAGTCGGCATTGTGCCTTTTGTATTTAATTCCGATTCAATTTCTGTGTTTCTTTGTCAATAAGAAGGTCCAAGGGATACAGTAAACCTGAAGTGAAGCGTCGGAATCTATAACTAGTGTCACAGGAATAGTTCAAAACATAGTCAGTACGAAGATTCAGTCTTCTTGTACTTAAGTCGGCATTGTGCCTTTTGTATCTAATTCCGATGCAATTTCTGTGTTTCATCGTCAATAACAAGGTCAGAGGGATACAGTAAACCTGAAGTGAAGCATCGGAATCTATAACTAGTGTCACAGGAATGGTTCAAACATAGTCAGCAAGAAGAGTCAGTTTCTTGCACTTAAGTCAGCATTGTGCCTTTTCTATTTCATTCCGATGCAATATCAGTGTTTCATCGACAATACGAAGGTCGGAGGGATACACTAAACCTGAAGTGAAGCGTCGGAATCCATAACTAGTGTCACAGGAATGGTTCCAAACATAGTCAGTAAGAAGAGTCAGTCTTCATGTACTTAAGTCGGCATTGTGTCTTTTCTATTTAATTCCGATGCAATTTCTGTGTTTCATCGTCAATAAGGAGGTCCAAGGGATAAAGTAAACCAGACGTGAATCATCGGAATCTATAACTAGTGTCACAGGAATGGTTCAAAACATAGACAGTAGGAAGAGTCAGTTTTCTTGTACTTAAGTTGGCATTGTGCCGTTTCTATTTCATTCCGATGCAATTTCTGTGTTTCATCGTCAACAAGAAGGTCAGAGGGATACAGTAAACCTTAAGTGAAGCATCGGAATCTGTAACTAGCGTCACAGGAATGGTTCAAAACATAGACAGTAAGAAGAGTCAGTCTTCTAGTACTTAAGTCGGCATTGTGCCTTTTCTATTTAATTCCGATGCAATTTCTGTGTTTCATCGTCAATAAGAAGGTCCAAGGGATACAGTAAACCTGAAGTGAAGCATCGGAATCTATAACTAGTGTCAGAGGAATGGTTCCAAACATAGTCAGCAAGAAGAGTCAGTCTTCATGTACTTAAGTCGGCATTGTGCCTTTTGTATTTAATTCCGATGCAATTTCTGTGTTTCATCGTCAACAAGAAGGTCAGAGGGATACAGTAAACCTGAAGTGAAGCATCAGAATCTATAACTAGTGTCACAGGAATGGTTCAAAACATAGTCAGCAAGGAGAGTCAGTCTTCTTGTGCTTAAGTCAGCATTGTGCCTTTTCTATTTCATTCCGATGCAATATCTGTGTTGCATCGTCAATAAGAAGGTCAGAGGGATACAGAAAACCAGAAGTGAAGCATCGGAATCTATAACTAGTGTCACAGGAATGGTTCCAAACATAGTCAGCAGGAAGAGTCAGTCTACATGTACTTAAGCCGGCATTGTGCCTTTTCTATTTAATTCCGCTGCAATTTCTGTGTTTCATCGTCAATAAGAAGGTCCATGAGATACAGTAAACCTGGAGTGAAGCATCGGAATCTATAACTAGTGTAACAGGAATGGTTCAAAATATAGACAGTAAGGAGAGTCAGTCTTCTTGTACTTAAGTCGGCCTTGTGCCATTTCTATTTAATTCCGATGCAATTTCTAAGTTTCATCGTCATTAAGAAGGTCAGAGGGATACAGTAAACCTGAAGTGAAGCATCGGAATCTATAACTAGTGTCACAGGAATGGTTCAAAACATAGTCAGCAAGGAGAGTCAGTCTTCTTGTAGTTAAGTCAACATTGTGCCTTTTCTATTCCATTCCGATGCAATATCTGTGTTTGATCGTCAATAAGAATGTCAGAGGGATACAGTAAACCTGGAGTCAAGCATCAGAATCTTTAACTAGTGTAACAGGAATGGTTCAAAACATAGACAGTAAGAAGAGTCAGTCTTCTTGTACTTAAGTCGGCATTGTGCCATTTCTATTTAATTACGATGCAATATCTGTGTTTCATCGTCAATAAGAAACTCAGAGGGATACAGTAAACCTGAAGTGAAGCATCGGAATCTATAACTAGTGTCACAGGAATGGTTCCAAACATAGTCAAAGAGAAGAGACAGTCTTCTTGCACTTAAGTCGGCAATGTGCCTTTTCTATTTATTTCCGATGCAATTCCTCTGTTTCATCGTCAATAAGAACGTCCAAGGGATACAGTAAACCTGGAGTGAAGCATCGGAATCTATAACTAGTGTCACAGGAATGGTTCATAACATAGACAGTAGGAAGAGTCAGTCTTCTTGTACTTAAGTCGGCATAGTGCCTTTTCAATTTAATTCCGATGCATTTTTTCTAAGTTTCATCGTCATTGAGAAGGTCAGAGGGATACAATAAACCTGAAGTGAAGAATCGGAATCTATATCTAGTGTCACAGGAATGGTTCAAAACATAGTCAGCAAGGAGAGACAGTCTTCTTGTACTTAAGTCAACATTGTGCCTTTTCTATTCCATCCCGATGCAATATCTGTGTTTGATTGTCAATACGAAGGTCAGAGGGATACAGTAAACCTGACGTGAATCATCGGAATCTATAACTAGTCTCACAGGAATGGTTCAAAACACAGTCAGCAAGGAGAGTTAGTCTTCTTGTACTTAAGTCGGCATTGTGCCTTTTCTATTTCATTCCGATGCAATATCTGTGTTTCATTGTCAATACCAAGGTCAGAGGGAAACAGAATACCTGAAGTGAAGCATCGGAATCTATAACTAGTGTCACAGGAATGGTTTTTAAACATAGTCAGCAAGAAGCGTCCGTCTACATGTACTTAAGCCGGCATTGTGCCTTTTCTATTTAATTCCGATGCAATTTCTGTGTTTCATCGTCAATAAGAAGGTCCAAGAGATACTTTAAACCTGACGTGAATCATCGGAATCTATAACTAGTGTCACAGGAATGGTTCGAAACATAGTCAGTACGAAGAGTCAGTCTTCTTGTGCTTAAGTCGGCATTGTGCCTTTTGTATATTATTCCGATGCAATTTCTGTGTTTCATCGTCAATAAAAAGGTCAGAGGGATACAGTAAACCTGAAGTGAAGCATCGGAATCCATAACTAGTGTCACAGGAACGGTTCAAACATAGACAGTAAGAAGGGTCAGTCTTCTTGTTCTTAAGTCATCATTGTGCCTTTTGTATTTAATTCCGATGCAGTTTCTGTGTTACATCGTCAATAATAAGGTCCAAGGGATACAGTAAATCTGAAGTGAAGCATCGGATTCTATAAATAGTGTCACAGTAATGATTCAAAACATAGTCAGTACAAAGAGTCAGTCTTCTTGTATTTAAGTCGGCATTGTGCCTTTTGCATTTAATACCGATGCAATTTCTTTGTTTTATGGTCAATAAGAAGGTCAGAGGGATACAGTAAACCTGAAGTGAAGCGTCGGAATCTATAACTAGTGTCACAGGATTGGTTCAAATATAGGCAGTAGGAAGAGTCAGTCTTCTTGTACTTCAGTCGGCATTGTTCCTTTTCAATTTAATTCCGATGCAATGTCTGTGTTCCATCGTCAATAAGATGGTCAGAGGGATACAGTAAACCTGAAGTGAAGCATCGGTATCTATAACTAGTGTCACAGGAATGGTTCAAATCTTAGTCTGCTAGGAGAGTTAGTCTTCTTGTACTTAAGTCGGCATTGTGCCTTTTCTATTTCATTCCGATGCAATTTCTGTGTTTCATCGTCAATAAGAAGGTCCAAGGGATACAGTAATCCTGAAGTGAAGCATCGGAATCTATAACTAGTGTCACAGGAATGGTTCCAAACATAGTCAGTAAGAAGAGTCAGTCTTCTTGTACTTAAGTCGGCATTGTGCATTTTGTATTTAATTCCGATGCAATTTCTGTGTTTCGTCATCAATAAGAAGGTCCAAGGGATACAGTAAACCTGAAGTAAAGCATCGGAATCTATAACTAGAGTCACAGGAATGGTTCAAAACATAGACAAAAAGAAGAATCAGTCTTCTTGTACTTAAGTCGGCGTTGTGATTTTTGTATTTAATTCCGATGCAATTTCTGAGTTTCATCGTCGATAAGAAGGTCAGAGGGATACAGCAAACCTGAAGTGAAGCATCGGAATCTCTAACTAGTGTCACAGGAATGGTTCAAAACAGTCAGTAAGAAGAGTCAGTCTTCTTGTACTTAAGTCGGCATTGTGCCTTTTGTATTTAACTCCGATGCACTATCTGTGTTTAATCGTCAATAAGAAGATCCAAGGGTTACAGTAAACCTGAAATGAAGCGTCGGAATCTATAACAAGTGTCACAGGAATGGTTCAAAAAATAGACAGTAGGAAGATTCATTCTACATGTACTTAAGTCGGCATCGTGCCTTTTGTATTTATTTCCGATGCAATTTCTGTGTTTCATCGTCAATAAGAAGGTCCAAGGGATAAAGTAAACCAGCCGTGAATCATCGGAATCTATAACTAGTGTCACAGGAATGGTTCAAAACATAGACAGTAGGAAGAGTCAGTCTTCATGTACTTAAGTCGGCATTGTGCCTTTTGTATTTAATTCCGATGAAATTTCTGTGTTTCATCGTCAACAAGAAGGTCAGAGGGATACAGTAAACCTGAAGTGAAGCATCAGAATCTATAACTAGTGTCACAGGAATGGTTCAAAACATAGTCAGCAAGGAGAGTCAGTCTTCTTGTGCTTAAGTCAGCATTGTGCCTTTTCTATTTCATTCCGATGCAATATCTGTGTTGCATCGTCAATAAGAAGGTCAGAGGGATACAGAAAACCTGAAGTGAAGCATCGGAATCTATAACTAGTGTCACAGGAATGGTTCCAAACATAGTCAGCAGGAAGAGTCAGTCTACATGTACTTAAGCCGGCATTGTGCCTTTTCTATTTAATTCCGCTGCAATTTCTGTGTTTCATCGTCAATAAGAAGGTCCATGAGATACAGTAAACCTGGAGTGAAGCATCGGAATCTATAACTAGTGTAACAGGAATGGTTCAAAACATAGACAGTAAGAAGAGTCAGTCTTCTTGTACTTAAGTCGGCCTTGTGCCATTTCTATTTAATTCCGATGCAATTTCTAAGTTTCAACGTCATTAAGAAGGTCAGAGGGATACAGTAAACCTGAAGTGAAGCATCGGAATCTATAACTAGTGTCACAGGAATGGTTCAAAACATAGTCAGCAAGGGGAGTCAGTCTTCTTGTAGTTAAGTCAACATTGTGCCTTTTCTATTCCATTCCGATGCAATATCTGTGTTTGATCGTCAATAAGAATGTCAGAGGGATACAGTAAACCTGAAGTGAAGCATCGGAATCTATAACTAGTGTCACAGGAATGGTTCCAAACATAGTCAGTAAGAAGAGTCAGTCCTCATGTACTTAAGCCGGCATTGTGCCTTTTCTATTTAATTCCGATGCAATTTCTGTGTTTCATCGTCAATAAGAAGGTCCAAGGGATACAGTAAACCTGACGTGAATCATCGGAATCTATAACTAGTGTCGCAGGAATGGTTCAAAACATAGTCAGTACGAAGTGTCAGTCTTCTTGTGCTTAAGTCGGCATTGTGCTATTGTATATAATTCCGATGCAATCTCTGTGTTTCATCGTCAATAAAAAGGTCAGAGGGATACAGTAAACCTGAAGTGAAGCATCGGAATCTATAACTAGTGTCACAGGAACGGTTCAAACATAGACAGTGAGAAGGGTCAGTCTTCTTGTTCTTAAGTCGGCATTGTGCCTTTTGTATTTAATTCCGATGCAATTTCTGTGTTACATCGTCAATAATATGGTCCAAGGGATACAGTAAATCTAAAGTGAAGCATCGGATTCTATAACTAGTGTCACAGGAATGAGTCAAAACATAGTCAGTACGAAGAGTCAGTCTTCTTGTACTTAAGTCGGCATTGTGCCTTTTGCATTTAATTCCGATGCAATTTCTGTGTTTCATCGTCAATAAGAAGGTCCATAGGATACAGTAAACCTGGAGTCAAACATCAGAATCTTTAACTAGTGTAACAGGAATGGTTCAAAACATAGACAGTAAGAAGAGTCAGTCTTCTTGTACTTAAGTCGGCATTGTGCCATTTCTATTTAATTACGATGCAATATCTGTGTTTCATCGTCAATAAGAAACTCAGAGGGATACAGTAAACCTGAAGTGAAGCATCGGAATCTATAACTAGTGTCACAGGATTGGTTCCAAACATAGTCAAAGAGAAGAGACAGTCTTCTTGCACTTAAGTCGGCAATGTGCCTTTTCTATTTATTTCCGATGCAATTCCTCTGTTTCATCGTCAATAAGAACGTCCAAGGGATACAGTAAACCAGGAGTGAAGCATCGGAATCTATAACTAGTGTCACAGGAATGGTTCATAACATAGACAGTAGGAAGAGTCAGTCTTCTTGTACTTAAGTCGGCATTGTGCCTTTTCAATTTAATTCCGATGCATTTTTTCTAAGTTTCATCGTCATTGAGAAGGTCAGAGGGATACAGTAAACCTGAAGTGAAGCATCGGAATCTATAACTAGTGTCACAGGAATGGTTCAAAACATAGTCAGCAAGGAGAGTCAGTCTTCTTGTACTTAAGTCAACATTGTGCCTTTTCTATTCCATTCCGATGCAATATCTGTGTTTGATTGTCAATACGAAGGTCAGAGGGATACAGTAAACCTGACGTGAATCATCGGAATCTATAACTAGTCTCACAGGAATGGTTCAAAACATAGTCAGCAAGGAGAGTTAGTCTTCTTGTACTTAAGTCGGCATTGTGCCTTTTCTATTTCATTCCGATGCAATATCTGTGTTTCATTGTCAATACGAAGGTCAGAGGGAAACAGAATACCTGAAGTGAAGCATCGGAATCTATAACTAGTGTCACAGGAATGGTTCCAAACATAGTCAGCAAGAAGCGTCCGTCTACATGTACTTAAGCCGGCATTGTGCCTAGTCTATTTAATTCCGATGCAATTTCTGTGTTTCATCGTCAATAAGAAGGTCCAAGGGATACAGTAAACCTGACGTGAATCATCGGAATCTATAACTAGTGTCACAGGAATGGTTCGAAACATAGTCAGTACGAAGAGTCAGTCTTCTTGTGCTTAAGTCGGCATTGTGCCTTTTGTATATTATTCCGATGCAATTTCTGTGTTTCATCGTCAAAAAAAGGTCAGAGGGATACAGTAAACCTGAAGTGAAGCATCGGAATCCATAACTAGTGTCACAGGAACGGTTCAAACATAGACAGTAAGAAGGGTCAGTCTTCTTGTTCTTAAGTCATCATTGTGCCTTTTGTATTTAATTCCGATGCAGTTTCTGTGTTACATCGTCAATAATAAGGTCCAAGGGATACAGTAAATCTGAAGTGAAGCATCGGATTCTATAAATAGTGTCACAGTAATGATTCAAAACATAGTCAGTACAAAGAGTCAGTCTTCTTGTATTTAAGTCGGCATTGTGCCTTTTGCATTTAATTCCGATGCAATTTCTGTGTTTTATGGTCAATAAGAAGGTCAGAGGGATACAGTAAACCTGAAGTGAAGCGTCGGAATCTATAACTAGTGTCACAGGATTGGTTCAAATATAGGCAGTAGGAAGAGTCAGTCTTCTTGTACTTCAGTCGGCATTGTTCCTTTTCAATTTAATTCCGATGCAATGTCTGTGTTCCATCGTCAATAAGATGGTCAGAGGGATACAGTAAACCTGAAGTGAAGCATCGGTATCTATAACTAGTGTCACAGGAATGGTTCAAAACTTAGTCAGCTAAGAGAGTTAGTCTTCTTGTACTTAAGTCGGCATTGTGCCTTTTCTATTTCATTCCGATGGAATTTCTGTGTTTCATCGTCAATAAGAAGGTCCAAGGGATACAGTAAACCTGACGTGAATCATCGGAATCTATAACTAGTGTCACAGGAATGGTTCGAAACATAGTCAGTACGAAGAGTCAGTCTTCTTGTGCTTAAGTCGGCATTGTGCCTTTTGTATATAATTCCGATGTAATTTCTGTGTTTCATCGTCAATAAAAAGGTCAGAGGGATACAGTAAACCTGAAGTTAAGCATCGGAATCTATAACTAGTGTCACAGGAACAGTTCAATCATAGACAGTAAGAAGGGTCAGTCTTCTTGTTCTTAAGTCGGCATTGTGCCTTTTGTATTTAATTCCGATGCAATTTCTGTGTTACATCGTCAATAATAAGGTCCAAGGGATACAGTAAATCTGAAGTGAAACATCGGATTCTATAACTAGTGTCACAGGAATGATTCAAAACATAGTCAGTACGAAGAGTCAGTCTTCTTGTACATAAGTCGGCATTGTGCCTTTTGCATTTAATTCCGATGCAATTTCTGTGTTTTATGGTCAATAAGAAGGTCAGAGGGATACAGTAAACCTGAATTGAAGCATCGGAATCTATAACTAGTGTCACAGGAATGGTTTAAATATAGGCAGTAGGAAGAGTCAGTCTTCTTGTACTTAAGTCGACATTGTGCCTTTTCTATTTGATTCCGATGCAATTTCTGTGTTTCAGCGCCAATAAGAAGGTCAGAGGGATACAGTAAACCTTAAGTGAAGCATCGGAATCTGTAACTAGCGTCACAGGAATGGTTGAAACATAGACAGTAAGAAGGGTCAGACTTCTTGTACTTAAATCGGCATTGTGCCTCTTCTATTTCATTCCGATGCAATTTCTGTGTTTCATCGTCAATAAGAAGGTCCATGGGATACAGTAAACCTGAAGTAAAGCATCGGAATCTATAACTAGAGTCACAGGAATAGTTCAAAACATAGACAAAAAGAAGAATCAGTCTTCTTGTACTTAAGTCGGCATTGTGATTTTTGTATTTAATTCCGATGCAATTTCTGAGTTTCATCGTCGATAAGAAGGTCAGAGGGATACAGCAAACCTGAAGTGAAGCATCGGAATCTCTAACTAGTGTCACAGGAATGGTTCAAAACAGTCAGTAAGAAGAGTCAGTCTTCTTGTACTTAAGTCGGCATTGTGCCTTTTGTATTTAACTCCGATGCACTATCTGTGTTGAATCGTCAATAAGAAGATCCAAGGGTTACAGTAAACCTGAAATGAAGCATCGGAATGTATAACAAGTGTCACAGGAATGGTTCAAAACATAGACATTAGGAAGATTCATTCTACATGTACTTAAGTCGGCATCGTGCCTTTTGTATTTATTTCCGATGCAATTTCTGTGTTTCATCGTCAATAAGTAGGTCAGAGGGATACAGTTAATCTGAAGTGAAGCATCGGAATCTATAACTAGTGTCACAGGAATGGTTCAAAACATAGTCAGCAAGGAGAGTCAGTCTTCTTGTACTTAAGTCAACATTGTGCCTTTTCTATTCCATTCCGATGCAATATCTGTGTTTGATTGTCAATACGAAGGTCAGAGGGATACAGTAAACCTGACGTGAATCATCGGAATCTATAACTAGTCTCACAGGAATGGTTCAAAACATAGTCAGCAAGGAGAGTTAGTCTTCTTGTACTTAAGTCGGCATTGTGCCTTTTCTATTTCATTCCGATGCAATATCTGTGTTTCATTGTCAATACGAAGGTCAGAGGGAAACAGAATACCTGAAGTGAAGCATCGGAATCTATAACTAGTGTCACAGGAATGGTTCAAAACATAGTCAGCAAGAAGCGTCCGTCTACATGTACTTTAGCCGGCATTGTGCCTAGTCTATTTAATTCCGATGCAATTTCTGTGTTTCATCGTCAATAAGAAGGTCCAAGGGATACAGTAAACCTGACGTGAATCATCGGAATCTATAACTAGTGTCACAGGAATTGTTCGAAACATAGTCAGTACGAAGAGTCAGTCTTCTTGTGCTTAAGTCGGCATTGTGCCTTTTGTATATTATTCCGATGCAATTTCTGTGTTTCATCGTCAAAAAAAGGTCAGAGGGATACAGTAAACCTGAAGTGAAGCATCGGAATCCATAACTAGTGTCACAGGAACGGTTCAAACATAGACAGTAAGAAGGGTCAGTCTTCTTGTTCTTAAGTCATCATTGTGCCTTTTGTATTTAATTCCGATGCAGTTTCTGTGTTACATCGTCAATAATTAGGTCCAAGGGATACAGTAAATCTGAAGTGAAGCATCGGATTCTATAAATAGTGTCACAGTAATGATTCAAAACATAGTCAGTACAAAGAGTCAGTCTTCTTGTATTTAAGTCGGCATTGTGCCTTTTGCATTTAATTCCGATGCAATTTCTGTGTTTTATGGTCAATAAGAAGGTCAGAGGGATACAGTAAACCTGAAGTGAAGCGTCGGAATCTATAACTAGTGTCACAGGATTGGTTCAAATATAGGCAGTAGGAAGAGTCAGTCTTCTTGTACTTCAGTCGGCATTGTTCCTTTTCAATTTAATTCCGATGCAATGTCTGTGTTCCATCGTCAATAAGATGGTCAGAGGGATACAGTAAACCTGAAGTGAAGCATCGGTATCTATAACTAGTGTCACAGGAATGGTTCAAAACTTAGTCAGCTAAGAGAGTTAGTCTTCTTGTACTTAAGTCGGCATTGTGCCTTTTCTATTTCATTCCGATGCAATTTCTGTGTTTCATCGTCAATAAGAAGGTCCAAGGGATACAGTAAACCTGACGTGAATCATCGGAATCTATAACTAGTGTCACAGGAGTGGTTCGAAACATAGTCAGTACGAAGAGTCAGTCTTCTTGTGCTTAAGTCGGCATTGTGCCTTTTGTATATAATTCCGATGTAATTTCTGTGTTTCATCGTCAATAAAAAGGTCAGAGGGATACAGTAAACCTGAAGTTAAGCATCGGAATCTATAACTAGTGTCACAGGAACAGTTCAATCATAGACAGTAAGAAGGGTCAGTCTTCTTGTTCTTAAGTCGGCATTGTGCCTTTTGTATTTAATTCCGATGCAATTTCTGTGTTACATCGTCAATAATAAGGTCCAAGGGATACAGTAAATCTGAAGTGAAACATCGGATTCTATAACTAGTGTCACAGGAATGATTCAAAACTTAGTCAGTACGAAGAGTCAGTCTTCTTGTACATAAGTCGGCATTGTGCCTTTTGCATTTAATTCCGATGCAATTTCTGTGTTTTATGGTCAATAAGAAGGTCAGAGGGATACAGTAAACCTGAATTGAAGCGTCGGAATCTATAACTAGTGTCACAGGAATGGTTTAAATATAGGCAGTAGGAAGAGTCAGTCTTCTTGTACTTAAGTCGACATTGTGCCTTTTCTATTTGATTCCGATGCAATTTCTGTGTTTCAGCGCCAATACGAAGGTCAGAGGGATACAGTAAACCTTAAGTGAAGCATCGGAATCTGTAACTAGCGTCACAGGAATGGTTGAAAACATAGACAGTAAGAAGAGTCAGACTTCTTGTACTTAAATCGGCATTGTGCCTCTTCTATTTCATTCCGATGCAATTTCTGTGTTTCATCGTCAATAAGAAGGTCCATGGGATACAGTAAAAATGAAGTAAAGCATCGGAATCTATAACTAGAGTCACAGGAATAGTTCAAAACATAGACAAAAAGAAGAATCAGTCTTCTTGTACTTAAGTCGGCATTGTGATTTTTGTATTTAATTCCGATGCAATTTCTGAGTTTCATCGTCGATAAGAAGGTCAGAGGGATACAGCAAACCTGAAGTGAAGCATCGGAATCTCTAACTAGTGTCACAGGAATGGTTCAAAACAGTCAGTAAGAAGAGTCAGTCCTCTTGTACTTAAGTCGGCATTGTGCCTTTTGTATTTAACTCCGATGCACTATCTGTGTTGAATCGTCAATAAGAAGATCCAAGGGTTACAGTAAACCTGAAATGAAGCATCGGAATGTATAACAAGTGTCACAGGAATGGTTCAAAACATAGACAGTAGGAAGATTCATTCTACATGTACTTAAGTCGGCATCGTGCCTTTTGTATTTATTTCCGATGCAATTTCTGTGTTTCATCGTCAATAAGTAGGTCAGAGGGATACAGTTAATCTGAAGTGAAGCATCGGAATCTATAACTAGTGTCACAGGAATGGTTCAAAACATAGTCAGCAAGGAGAGTCAGTCTTCTTGTACTTAAGTCAACATTGTGCCTTTTCTATTCCATTCCGATGCAATATCTGTGTTTGATTTTCAATACGAAGGTCAGAGGGATACAGTAAACCTGACGTGAATCATCGGAATCTATAACTAGTCTCACAGGAATGGTTCAAAACATAGTCAGCAAGGAGAGTTAGTCTTCTTGTACTTAAGTCGGCATTGTGCCTTTTCTATTTCATTCCGATGCAATATCTGTGTTTCATTGTCAATACGAAGGTCAGAGGGAAACAGAATACCTGAAGTGAAGCATCGGAATCTATAACTAGTGTCACAGGAATGGTTCCAAACATAGTCAGCAAGAAGCGTCCGTCTACATGTACTTAAGCCGGCATTGTGCCTAGTCTATTTAATTCCGATGCAATTTCTGTGTTTCATCGTCAATAAGAAGGTCCAAGGGATACAGTAAACCTGACGTGAATCATCGGAATCTATAACTAGTTTCACAGGAATGGTTCGAAACATAGTCAGTACGAAGAGTCAGTCTTCTTGTGCTTAAGTCGGCATTGTGCCTTTTGTATATTATTCCGATGCAATTTCTGTGTTTCATCGTCAAAAAAAGGTCAGAGGGATACAGTAAACCTGAAGTGAAGCATCGGAATCCATAACTAGTGTCACAGGAACGGTTCAAACATAGACAGTAAGAAGGGTCAGTCTTCTTGTTCTTAAGTCATCATTGTGCCTTTTGTATTTAATTCCGATGCAGTTTCTGTGTTACATCGTCAATAATAAGGTCCAAGGGATACAGTAAATCTGAAGTGAAGCATCGGATTCTATAAATAGTGTCACAGTAATGATTCAAAACATAGTCAGTACAAAGAGTCAGTCTTCTTGTATTTAAGTCGGCATTGTGCCTTTTGCATTTAATTCCGATGCAATTTCTGTGTTTTATGGTCAATAAGAAGGTCAGAGGGATACAGTAAACCTGAAGTGAAGCGTCGGAATCTATAACTAGTGTCACAGGATTGGTTCAAATATAGGCAGTAGGAAGAGTCAGTCTTCTTGTACTTCAGTCGGCATTGTTCATTTTCAATTTAATTCCGATGCAATGTCTGTGTTCCATCGTCAATAAGATGGTCAGAGGGATACAGTAAACCTGAAGTGAAGCATCGGTATCTATAACTAGTGTCACAGGAAAGGTTCAAAACTTAGTCAGCTAAGAGAGTTAGTCTTCATGTACTTAAGTCGGCATTGTGCCTTTTCTATTTCATTCCGATGCAATTTCTGTGTTTCATCGTCAATAAGAAGGTCCAAGGGATACAGTAAACCTGACGTGAATCATCGGAATCTATAACTAGTGTCACAGGAATGGTTCGAAACATAGTCAGTACGAAGAGTCAGTCTTCTTGTGCTTAAGTCGGCATTGTGCCTTTTGTATATAATTCCGATGTAATTTCTGTGTTTCATCGTCAATAAAAAGGTCAGAGGGATACAGTAAACCTGAAGTTAAGCATCGGAATCTATAACTAGTGTCACAGGAACAGTTCAATCATAGACAGTAAGAAGGGTCAGTCTTCTTGTTCTTAAGTCGGCATTGTGCCTTTTGTATTTAATTCCGATGCAATTTCTGTGTTACATCGTCAATAATAAGGTCCAAGGGATACAGTAAATCTGAAGTGAAACATCGGATTCTATAACTAGTGTTACAGGAATGATTCAAAACATAGTCAGTACGAAGAGTCAGTCTTCTTGTACATAAGTCGGCATTGTGCCTTTTGCATTTAATTCAGATGCAATTTCTGTGTTTTATGGTCAATAAGAAGGTCAGAGGGATACAGTAAACCTGAATTGAAGCGTCGGAAGCTATAACTAGTGTCACAGGAATGGTTTAAATATAGGCAGTAGGAAGAGTCAGTCTTCTTGTACTTAAGTCGACATTGTGCCTTTTCTATTTGATTCCGATGCAATTTTTGTGTTTCAGCGCCAATAAGGAGGTCAGAGGGATACAGTAAACCTTAAGTGAAGCATCGGAATCTGTAACTAGCGTCACAGGAATGGTTGAAATCATAGACAGTAAGAAGAGTCAGACTTCTTGTACTTAAATCGGCATTGTGCCTCTTCTATTTCATTCCGATGCAATTTCTGTGTTTCATCGTCAATAAGAAGGTCCATGGGATACAGTAAACCTGAAGTAAAGCATCGGAATCTATAACTAGAGTCACAGGAATAGTTCAAAACATAGACAAAAAGAAGAATCAGTCTTCTTGTACTTAAGTCGGCATTGTGATTTTTGTATTTAATTCCGATGCAATTTCTGAGTTTCATCGTCGATAAGAAGGTCAGAGGGATACAGCAAACCTGAAGTGAAGCATCGGAATCTCTAACTAGTGTCACAGGAATGGTTCAAAACAGTCAGTAAGAAGAGTCAGTCTTCTTGTACTTAAGTCGGCATTGTGCCTTTTGTATTTAACTCCGATGCACTATCTGTGTTGAATCGTCAATAAGAAGATCCAAGGGTTACAGTAAACCTGAAATGAAGCTTCGGAATGTATAAGAAGTGTCACAGGAATGGTTCAAAACATAGACAGTAGGAAGATTCATTCTACATGTACTTAAGTCGTCATCGTGCCTTTTGTATTTATTTCCGATGCAATTTCTGTGTTTCATCGTCAATAAGTAGGTCAGAGGGATACAGTTAATCTGAAGTGAAGCATCGGAATCTATAACTAGTGTCACAGGAATGGTTCAAATCATAGTCAGTAAGCAGAGTCAGTCTTCTTGTACTTAAGTCGGCATTGTGCCTTTTGTATTTAATTCCGATTCAATTTCTGTGTTTCATTGTCAATAACAAGGTCAGAGGGATACAGTAAACCTGAAGTGAAGCATCGGAATCTATAACTAGTGTCACAGGAATGGTTCAAACATAGTCAGCAAGAAGAGTCAGTTTCTTGCACTTAAGTCAGCATTGTGCCTTTTCTATTTCATTCCGATGCAATACGAAGGTCGGAGGGATACAGTAAACCTGAAGTGAAGCATCGGAATCCATAACTAGTGTCACAGGAATGGTTCCAAACATAGTCACTAAGGAGAGTCAGTCTGCATGTACTTAAGTGGGCGTTGTGCCTTTTCTATTTAATTCCGATGCCATTTCTGTGTTTCATCGTCAATAAGAAGGTCCAAGGGATAAAGTAAACCAGACGTGAATCATCGGAATCTATAACTAGTGTCACAGGAATGGTTCAAAACATAAACAGTAGGAAGAGTCAGTTTTCTTGTACTTAAGTTGGCATTGTGCCGTTTCTATTTCATTCCGATGCAATTTCTGTGTTTCATCGTCAACAAGAAGGTCAGAGGGATACAGTAAACCTTAAGTGAAGCATCGGAATCTGTAACTAGCGTCACAGGAATGGTTCAAAACATAGACAGTAAGAAGAGTCAGTCTTCTAGTACTTAAGTCGGCATTGTGCCTTTTCTATTTAATTCCGATGCAATTTCTGTGTTTCATCGTCAATAAGAAGGTCCAAGGGATACAGTAAACCTGAAGTGAAGCATCGGAATCTATAACCAGTGTCACAGGAATGGTTCGAAACATAGTCAGTACGAAGAGTCAGTCTTCTTGTGCTTAAGTCGGCATTGTGCCTTTTGTATAAAATTCCGATGCAATTTCTGTGTTTCATCGTCAATAAAAAGGTCAGAGGGATACAGTAAACCTGAAGTTAAGCATCGGAATCTATAACTAGTGTCACAGGAACGGTTCAAACATAGACAGTAAGAAGGGTCAGTCTTCTTGTCCTTAAGTCGGCATTGTGCCTTTTGTATTTAATTCCGATGCAATTTCTGTGTTACATCGTCAATAATAAGGTCCAAGGGATACAGTAAATCTGAAGTGAAGCATCGGATTCTATAACTAGTGTCACAGGAATGATTCAAAACATAGTCAGTCCGAAGAGTCAGTCTTCTTGTACATAAGTCGGCATTGTGCCTTTTGCATTTAATTCCGATGCAATTTCTGTGTTTTATGGTCAATAAGAAGGTCAGAGGGATACAGTAAACCTGAATTGAAGCGTCGGAATCTATAACTAGTGTCACAGGAATGGTTCAAATATAGGCAGTAGGAAGAGTCAGTCTTCTTGTACTTAAGTCGACATTGTGCCTTTTCTATTTGATTCCGATGCAATTTCTGTGTTTCAGCGCCAATAAGAAGGTCAGAGGGATACAGTAAACCTTAAGTGAAGCATCGGAATCTGTAACTAGCGTCACAGGAATGGTTGAAAACATAGACAGTAAGAAGAGTCAGACTTCTTGTACTTAAATCGGCATTGTGCCTCTTCTATTTCATTCCGATGCAATTTCTGTGTTTCATCGTCAATAAGAAGGTCCATGGGATACAGTAAACCTGAAGTAAAGCATCGGAATCTATAACTAGAGTTACAGGAATAGTTCAAAACATAGACAAAAAGAAGAATCAGTCTTCTTGTACTTAAGTCGGCATTGTGATTTTTGTATTTAATTCCGATGCAATTTCTGAGTTTCATCGTCGATAAGAAGGTCAGAGGGATACAGCAAACCTGAAGTGAAGCATCGGAATCTCTAACTAGTGTAACAGGAATGGTTCAAAACAGTCAGTAAGAAGAGTCAGTCTTCTTGTACTTAAGTCGGCATTGTGCCTTTTGTATTTAACTCCGATGCACTATCTGTGTTGAATCGTCAATAAGAAGATCCAAGGGTTACAGTAAACCTGAAATGAAGCATCGGAATGTATAACAAGTGTCACAGGAATGGTTCAAAACATAGACAGTAGGAAGATTCATTCTACATGTACTTAAGTCGGCATCGTGCCTTTTGTATTTATTTCCGATGCAATTTCTGTGTTTCATCGTCAATAAGTAGGTCAGAGGGATACAGTTAATCTGAAGTGAAGCATCGGAATCTATGACTAGTGTCACAGGAATGGTTCAAATCATAGTCAGTAAGCAGAGTCAGTCTTCTTGTACTTAAGTCGGCATTGTGCCTTTTGTATTTAATTCCGATTCAATTTCTGTGTTTCATTGTCAATAAGAAGGTCCAAGGGATACAGTAAACCTGAAGTGAAGCGTCGGAATCTATAACTAGTGTCACAGGAATAGTTCAAAACATAGTCAGTAAGAAGAGTCAGTCTTCTTGTACTTAAGTCGGCATTGAGCCTTTTGTATCTAATTCCGATGCAATTTCTGTGTTTCATCGTCAATAACAAGGTCAGAGGGATACAGTAAACCTGAAGTGAAGCATCGGAATCTATAACTAGTGTCACAGGAATGGTTCCAAACATAGTCAAAAAGAAGAGTCAGTCTTCTTGCACTTAAGTCGGCAATGTGCCTTTTCTATTTATTTCCGATGCAATTCCTCTGTTTCATCGTCAATAAGAACGTCCAAGGGATAAAGTAAACCAGACGTGAATCATCGGAATCTATAACTAGTGTCACAGGAATGGTTCAAAACATAGACAGTAGGAAGAGTCAGTTTTCTTGTACTTAAGTTTTTCATTGTGCCGTTTCTATTTCATTCAGATGCAATTTCTGTGTTTCATCGTCAACAAGAAGGTCAGAGGGATACAGTAAACCTTAAGTGAAGCATCGGAATCTGTAACTAGCGTCACAGGAATGGTTCAAAACATAGACAGTAAGAAGAGTCAGTCTTCTAGTACTTAAGTCGGCATTGTGACTTTTCTATTTAATTCCGATGCAATATCTGTGTTTCATCGTCAATAAGAAGGTCCGAGGGATACAGTAAACCTGAAGTGAAGCATCGGAATCTATAACTAGTGTCAGAGGAATGGTTCCCAACATAGTCAGTAAGAAGAGTCAGTCTTCATGTACTTAAGTCGGCATTGTGCCTTTTGTATTTAATTCCGATGCAATTTCTGTGTTTCATCGTCAACAAGAAGGTCAGAGGGATACAGTAAACCTGAAGTGAAGCATCGGAATCTATAACTAGTGTCACAGGAATGGTTCCAAACATAGTCAAAAAGAAGAGTCAGTCTTCTTGCACTTAAGTCGGCAATGTGCCTTTTCTATTTATTTCCGATGCAATTCCTCTGTTTCATCGTCAATAAGAACGTCCAAGGGATACAGTAAACCTGGAGTGAAGTATCGGAATCTATAACTAGTGTCACAGGAATGGTTCATAACATAGACAGTAGGAAGAGTCAGTCTTCTTGTACTTAAGTCGGCATTGTGCCTTTTCAATTTAATTCCGATGCATTTTTTCTAAGTTTCATCGTCATTAAGAAGGTCAGAGGGATACAGTCAACCTGAAGTGAAGCATCGGAATCTATAACTAGTGTCACAGGAATGGTTCAAAACATAGTCAGCAAGGAGAGTCAGTCTTCTTGTACTTAAGTCAACATTGTGCCTTTTCTATTCCATTCCGATGCAATATCTGTGTTTGATTGTCAATACGAAGGTCAGAGGGAAACAGAATACCTGAAGTGAAGCATCGGAATCTATAACTAGTGTCACAGGAATGGTTCCAAACATAGTCAGCATGAAGCGTCCGTCTACATGTACTTAAGCCGGCATTGTGCCTTTTCTATTTAATTCCGATGCAATTTCTGTGTTTCATCGTCAATAAGAAGGTCCAAGGGATACAGTAAACCTGACGTGAATCATCGGAATCTATAACTAGTGTCACAGGAATGGTTCGAAACATAGTCAGCACGAAGATTCAGTCTTCTTTTGCTTAAGTCGGCATTGTGCCTTTTGTATATTCTTCCGATGCAATTTCTGTGTTTCATCGTCAATAAAAAGGTCAGAGGGATACAGTAATCCTGAAGTGAAGCACCGGAATCCATAACTAGTGTCACAGGAACGGTTCAAACATAGACAGTAAGAAGGGTCAGTCTTCTTGTTCTTAAGTCATCATTGTGCCTTTTGTATTTAATTCCGATGCAATTTCTGTGTTACATCGTCAATAATAAGGTCCAAGGGATACAGTAAATCTGAAGTGAAGCACCGGATTCTATAAATAGTGTCACAGTAATGATTCAAAACAAAGTCGGTACAAAGAGTCAGTCTTCTTGTATTTAAGTCGGCATTGTGCCTTTTGCATTTAATTCCAATGCAATTTCTGTGTTTTATGGTCAATAAGAGGGTCAGAGGGATACAGTAAACCTGAAGTGAAGCGTCGCAATCTATAACTAGTGTTACAGGATTGGTTCAAATATAGGCAGTAGGAAGAGTCAGTCTTCTTGTACTTCAGTCGGCATTGTTCTTTTCAATTTAATACCGATGCAATTTCTGTGTTCCATCGTCAATAAGATGGTCAGAGGGATACAGTAAACCTGAAGTGAAGCATCGGTATCTATAACTAGTGTCACAGGAATGGTTCAAAACTTAGTCAGCTAGGAGAGTTAGTCTTCTTGTACTTAAGTCGGCATTGTGCTTTTTCTATTTCATTCCGATGCAATATCAGTGTTTCATTGTCAATACGAAAGTCAGAGGGATACAGAAAACCTGAAGTGAAGCATCGGAATCTATAACTAGTGTCACAGGAATGGTTCCAAACATAGACAGTAAGAAGAGTCAGTCTTCTAGTACTTAAGTCGGCATTGTGCCTTTTCTATTTAATTCCGATGCAATTTCCGTGTTTCATCGTCAATAAGAAGGTCCAAGGGATACAGTAAACCTGACGTGAATCATCGGAATCTATAACTAGTGTCACAGGAATGGTTCGAAACATAGTCAGTACGATGAGTCAGTCTTCTTGTGCTTAAGTCGGCATTGTGCCTTTTGTATATAATTCCGATGCAATTTCTGTGTTTCATCGTCAATAAAAAGGTCAGAGGGATACAGTAAACCTGAAGTTAAGCATCGGAATCTATAACTAGTGTCACAGGAACGGTTCAAACATAGACAGTAAGAAGGGTCAGTCTTCTTGTTCTTAAGTCGGCATTGTGCCTTTTGTATTTAATTCCGATGCAATTTCTGTGTTACATCGTCAATAATAAGGTCCAAGGGATACAATAAATCTGAAGTGAAGCATCGGATTCTATAACTAGTGTCACAGGAATGATTCAAAACATAGTCAGTACGAAGAGTCAGTCTTCTTGTACATAAGTCGGCATTGTGCCTTTTGCATTTAATTCTGATGCAATTTCTGTGTTTTATGGTCAATAAGAAGGTCAGAGGGATACAGTAAACCTGAATTGAAGCGTCGGAATCTATAACTAGTGTCACAGGAATGGTTCAAATATAGGCAGTAGGAAGAGTCAGTCTTCTTGTACTTAAGTCGACATTGTGCCTTTCCTATTTGATTCCGATGCACTTTCTGTGTTTCAGCGCCAATAAGAAGGTCAGAGGGATACAGTAAACCTTAAGTGAAGCATCGGAATCTGTAACTAGCGTCACAGGAATGGTTGAAATAATAGACAGTAAGAAGAGTCAGACTTCTTGTACTTAAATCGGCATTGTGCCTTTTCTATTTCATTCCGATGCAATTTCTGTGTTTCATCGTCAATAAGAAGGTCCATGGGATACAGTAAACCTGGAGTGAAGCATCGGAATCTATAACTAGTGTAACAGGAATGGTTCAAAACATAGACAGTAAGAAGAGTCAGTCTTCTTGTACTCAAGTCGGCATTGTGCCATTTCTATTTAATTCCGATGCAATTTCTAAGTTTCATCGTCATTAAGAAGGTCAGAGGGATACAGTTAATCTGAAGTGAAGCATCGGAATCTATGACTAGTGTCACAGGAATGGTTCAAATCATAGTCAGTAAGCAGAGTCAGTCTTCTTGTACTTAAGTCGGCATTGTGCCTTTTGTATTTAATTCCGATTCAATTTCTGTGTTTCATTGTCAATAAGAAGGTCCAAGGGATACAGTAAACCTGAAGTGAAGCGTCGGAATCTATAACTAGTGTCACAGGAATAGTTCAAAACATAGTCAGTAAGAAGAGTCAGTCTTCTTGTACTTAAGTCGGCATTGAGCCTTTTGTATCTAATTCCGATGCAATTTCTGTGTTTCATCGTCAATAACAAGGTCAGAGGGATACAGTAAACCTGAAGTGAAGCATCGGAATCTATAACTAGTGTCACAGGAATGGTTCCAAACATAGTCAAAAAGAAGAGTCAGTCTTCTTGCACTTAAGTCGGCAATGTGCCTTTTCTATTTATTTCCGATGCAATTCCTCTGTTTCATCGTCAATAAGAACGTCCAAGGGATAAAGTAAACCAGACGTGAATCATCGGAATCTATAACTAGTGTCAGAGGAATGGTTCCCAACATAGTCAGTAAGAAGAGTCAGTCTTCATGTACTTAAGTCGGCATTGTGCCTTTTGTATTTAATTCCGATGCAATTTCTGTGTTTCATCGTCAACAAGAAGGTCAGAGGGATACAGTAAACCTGAAGTGAAGCATCGGAATCTATAACTAGTGTCACAGGAATGGTTCCAAACATAGTCAAAAAGAAGAGTCAGTCTTCTTGCACTTAAGTCGGCAATGTGCCTTTTCTATTTATTTCCGATGCAATTCCTCTGTTTCATCGTCAATAAGAACGTCCAAGGGATACAGTAAACCTGGAGTGAAGTATCGGAATCTATAACTAGTGTCACAGGAATGGTTCATAACATAGACAGTAGGAAGAGTCAGTCTTCTTGTACTTAAGTCGGCATTGTGCCTTTTCAATTTAATTCCGATGCATTTTTTCTAAGTTTCATCGTCATTAAGAAGGTCAGAGGGATACAGTCAACCTGAAGTGAAGCATCGGAATCTATAACTAGTGTCACAGGAATGGTTCAAAACATAGTCAGCAAGGAGAGTCAGTCTTCTTGTACTTAAGTCAACATTGTGCCTTTTCTATTCCATTCCGATGCAATATCTGTGTTTGATTGTCAATACGAAGGTCAGAGGGAAACAGAATACCTGAAGTGAAGCATCGGAATCTATAACTAGTGTCACAGGAATGGTTCCAAACATAGTCAGCATGAAGCGTCCGTCTACATGTACTTAAGCCGGCATTGTGCCTTTTCTATTTAATTCCGATGCAATTTCTGTGTTTCATCGTCAATAAGAAGGTCCAAGGGATACAGTAAACCTGACGTGAATCATCGGAATCTATAACTAGTGTCACAGGAATGGTTCGAAACATAGTCAGCACGAAGATTCAGTCTTCTTTTGCTTAAGTCGGCATTGTGCCTTTTGTATATTCTTCCGATGCAATTTCTGTGTTTCATCGTCAATAAAAAGGTCAGAGGGATACAGTAATCCTGAAGTGAAGCACCGGAATCCATAACTAGTGTCACAGGAACGGTTCAAACATAGACAGTAAGAAGGGTCAGTCTTCTTGTTCTTAAGTCATCATTGTGCCTTTTGTATTTAATTCCGATGCAATTTCTGTGTTACATCGTCAATAATAAGGTCCAAGGGATACAGTAAATCTGAAGTGAAGCACCGGATTCTATAAATAGTGTCACAGTAATGATTCAAAACAAAGTCGGTACAAAGAGTCAGTCTTCTTGTATTTAAGTCGGCATTGTGCCTTTTGCATTTAATTCCAATGCAATTTCTGTGTTTTATGGTCAATAAGAGGGTCAGAGGGATACAGTAAACCTGAAGTGAAGCGTCGCAATCTATAACTAGTGTTACAGGATTGGTTCAAATATAGGCAGTAGGAAGAGTCAGTCTTCTTGTACTTCAGTCGGCATTGTTCCTTTTCAATTTAATACCGATGCAATTTCTGTGTTCCATCGTCAATAAGATGGTCAGAGGGATACAGTAAACCTGAAGTGAAGCATCGGTATCTATAACTAGTGTCACAGGAATGGTTCAAAACTTAGTCAGCTAGGAGAGTTAGTCTTCTTGTACTTAAGTCGGCATTGTGCTTTTTCTATTTCATTCCGATGCAATATCAGTGTTTCATTGTCAATACGAAAGTCAGAGGGATACAGAAAACCTGAAGTGAAGCATCGGAATCTATAACTAGTGTCACAGGAATGGTTCCAAACATAGACAGTAAGAAGAGTCAGTCTTCTAGTACTTAAGTCGGCATTGTGCCTTTTCTATTTAATTCCGATGCAATTTCCGTGTTTCATCGTCAATAAGAAGGTCCAAGGGATACAGTAAACCTGACGTGAATCATCGGAATCTATAACTAGTGTCACAGGAATGGTTCGAAACATAGTCAGTACGATGAGTCAGTCTTCTTGTGCTTAAGTCGGCATTGCGCCTTTTGTATATAATTCCGATGCAATTTCTGTGTTTCATCGTCAATAAAAAGGTCAGAGGGATACAGTAAACCTGAAGTTAAGCATCGGAATCTATAACTAGTGTCACAGGAACGGTTCAAACATAGACAGTAAGAAGGGTCAGTCTTCTTGTTCTTAAGTCGGCATTGTGCCTTTTGTATTTAATTCCGATGCAATTTCTGTGTTACATCGTCAATAATAAGGTCCAAGGGATACAATAAATCTGAAGTGAAGCATCGGATTCTATAACTAGTGTCACAGGAATGATTCAAAACATAGTCAGTACGAAGAGTCAGTCTTCTTGTACATAAGTCGGCATTGTGCCTTTTGCATTTAATTCTGATGCAATTTCTGTGTTTTATGGTCAATAAGAAGGTCAGAGGGATACAGTAAACCTGAATTGAAGCGTCGGAATCTATAACTAGTGTCACAGGAATGGTTCAAATATAGGCAGTAGGAAGAGTCAGTCTTCTTGTACTTAAGTCGACATTGTGCCTTTCCTATTTGATTCCGATGCACTTTCTGTGTTTCAGCGCCAATAAGAAGGTCAGAGGGATACAGTAAACCTTAAGTGAAGCATCGGAATCTGTAACTAGCGTCACAGGAATGGTTGAAAACATAGACAGTAAGAAGAGTCAGACTTCTTGTACTTAAATCGGCATTGTGCCTTTTCTATTTCATTCCGATGCAATTTCTGTGTTTCATCGTCAATAAGAAGGTCCATGGGATACAGTAAACCTGGAGTGAAGCATCGGAATCTATAACTAGTGTAACAGGAATGGTTCAAAACATAGACAGTAAGAAGAGTCAGTCTTCTTGTACTCAAGTCGGCATTGTGCCATTTCTATTTAATTCCGATGCAATTTCTAAGTTTCATCGTCATTAAGAAGGTCAGAGGGATACAGTAAACCTGAAGTGAAGCATCGGAATCTATAACTAGTGTCACAGGAATGGTTCCAAACATAGTCAGTAAGAAGAGTCAGTCTTCATGTACTTAAGCCGGCATTGTGCCTTTTCTATTTAATTCCGATGCAATTTCTGTGTTTCATCGTCAATAAGAAGGTCCAAGGGATACAGTAAACCTGACGTGAATCATGGGAATCTATAACTAGTGTCACAGGAATGGTTCAGAACATAGTCAGTACGAAGTGTCAGTCTTCTTGCACTTAAGTCGGCAATGTGCCTTTTCTGTTTATTTCCGATGCAATTTCTCTGTTTCATCGTCAATAAGAACGTCCAAGGGATACAGTAAACCTGGAGTGAAGCATCGGAATCTATAACTAGTGTCACAGGAATGGTTCATAACATAGACAGTAGGAAGAGTCAGTCTTCTTGTACTTAAGTCGGCATTGTGCCTTTTCAATTTAATTCCGATGCATTTTTTCTAAATTTCATCGTCATTAAGAAGGTCAGAGGGATACTGTAAACCTGAAGTGAAGCATCGGAATCTATAACTAGTGTCACAGGAACGGTTCAAACATAGACAGTAAGAAGGGTCAGTCTTCTTGTTCTTAAGTCGGCATTGTGCCTTTTGTATTTAATTCCGATGCAATTTCTGTGTTACATCGTCAATAATAAAGTCCAAGGGATACAGTAACTCTGAAGTGAAGCATCGGATTCTATAACTAGTGTCACAGGAATGATTCAAAACATAGTCAGTACGAAGAGACAGTCTTCTTGTACTTAAGTCGGCATTGTGCGTTTTGCATTTAATTCCGATGCAATTTCTGTGTTTCATCGTCAATAAGATGGTCAGAGGGATACAGTAAACCTGAAGTGAAGCATCGGTATCTATAACTAGTGTCACAGGAATGGTTCAAAACATAGTCAGCAAAGAGAGTTAGTCTTCTTGTTTTTAAGTCGGCATTGTGCCTTTTCTATTTCATTCCGATGCAATATCTGTGTTTCATTGTCAATAAGAAGGTCAGAGGGAAACAGAACCTGAAGTGAAGCATCGGAATCTATAACTAGTGTCACAGGAATGGTTCCAAACATAGTCAGCAAGAAGAGTCCGTCTACATGTACTTAAGCCGGCTTTGTGACTTTTCTATTTAATTCCGATGCAATTTCTGTGTTTCATCGTCAATAAGAAGGTCCAAGGGATACAGTAAACCTGACGTGAATCATCGGAATCTATAACTAGTGTCACAGGAATGGTTCGAAACATAGTCAACACGAAGAGTCAGTCTTCTTGTGCTTAAGTCGACATTGTACCTTTTGTATATAATTCCGATGCAATTTCTGTGTTTCATAGTCAATAAAAAGGTCAGAGGGATACAGTAAACCTGAAGTGAAGCATCGGTATCCATAACTAGTGTCACAGGAACGGTTCAAACATAGACAGTAAGAAGGGTCAGTCTTCTTGTTCTTAAGTCGGCATTGTGCCTTTTGTATTTAATTCCGATGCAATTTCTGTGTTACATCGTCAATAATAAGGTCCAAGGGATACAGTTAATCTGAAGTGAAGCATCGGATTCTATAATTAGTGTCACAGGAATGATTCAAAACATAGTCAGTACGAAGAGTCAGTCTTCTTGTACATAAGTCGGCATTGTGCCTTTTGCATTTAATTCCGATGCAATTTCTGTGTTTTATGGTCAATAAGAAGGTCAGAGGGATACAGTAAACCTGAATTGAAGCGTCGGAATCTATAACTAGTGTCACAGGAATGGTTCAAATATAGGCAGTAGGAAGAGTCAGTCTTCTTGTACTTAAGTCGACATGGTGCCTTTTCTATTTGTTTCCGATGCAATTTCTGTGTTTCAGCGCCAATACGAAGGTCAGAGGGATACAGTAAACCTTAAGTGAAGCATCGGAATCTGTAACTAGCGTCACAGGAATGGTTGAAAACATAGACAGTAAGAAGAGTCAGACTTCTTGTACTTAAATCGGCATTGTGCCTCTTCTATTTCATTCCGATGCAATTTCTGTGTTTCATCGTCAATAAGAAGGTCCATGGGATACAGTAAACCTGAAGTAAAGCATCGGAATCTATAACTAGAGTCACAGGAATAGTTCAAAACATAGACAAAAAGAAGAATCAGTCTTCTTGTACTTAAGTCGGCATTGTGATTTTTGTATTTAATTCCGATGCAATTTCTGAGTTTCATCGTCGATAAGAAGGTCAGAGGGATACAGCAAACCTGAAGTGAAGCATCGGAATCTCTAACTAGTGTCACAGGATTGGTTCAAAGCAGTCAGTAAGAAGAGTCAGTCTTCTTGTACTTAAGTCGGCATTGTGCCTTTTGTATTTAACTCCGATGCACTATCTGTGTTGAATCGTCAATAAGAAGATCCAAGAGTTACAGTAAACCTGAAATGAAGCATCGGAATGTATAACAAGTGTCACAGGAATGGTTCAAAACATAGACAGTAGGAAGATTCATTCTACATGTACTTAAGTCGGCATCGTGCCTTTTGTATTTATTTCCGATGCAATTTCTGTGTTTCATCGTCAATAAGTAGGTCAGAGGAATACAGTTAATCTGAAGTGAAGCATCGGAATCTATAACTAGTGTCACAGGAATGGTTCAAATCATAGTCAGTAAGCAGAGTCAGTCTTCTTGTACTTAAGTCGGCATTGTGCCTTTTGTATTTAATTCCGATTCAATTTCTGTGTTTCATTGTCAATAAGAAGGTCCAAGGGATACAGTAAACCTGAAGTGAAGCGTCGGAATCTATAACTAGTGTCACAGGAATAGTTCAAAACATAGTCAGTACGAAGAGTCAGTCTTCTTGTACTTAAGTCGGCATTGAGCCTTTTGTATCTAATTCCGATGCAATTTCTGTGTTTCATCGTCAATAACAAGGTCAGAGGGATACAGAGAACCTGAAGTGAAGCATCGGAATCTATAACTAGTGTCACAGGAATGGTTCAACCATAGTCAGCAAGAAGAGTCAGTTTCTTGCACTTAAGTCAGCATTGTGCCTTTTCTATTTCATTCCGATGCAATATCAGTGTTTCATCGACAATAAGAAGGTCGGAGGGATACAGTAAACCTGAAGTGAAGCATCGGAATCCATAACTAGTGTCACAGGAATGGTTCCAAACATAGTCACTAAGAAGAGTCAGTCTTCATGTACTTAAGTGGGCATTGTGCCTTTTCTATATAATTCCGATGCAATTTCTGTGTTTCATCGTCAATAAGAAGGTCCAAGGGATAAAGTGAACCCGACGTGAATCATCGGAATCTATAACTAGTGTCACAGGAATGGTTCAAAACATAGACAGTAGGAAGAGTCATTTTTCTTGTACTTAAGTTGGCATTGTGCCGTTTCTATTTCATTCCGATGCAATTTCTGTGTTTCATCGTCAACAAGAAGGTCAGAGGGATACAGTAAACCTTAAGTGAAGCATCGGAATCTGTAACTAGCGTCACAGGAATGGTTCAAAACATAGACAGTAAGAAGAGTCAGTCTTCTAGTACTTAAGTCGGCATTGTGCCTTTTCTATTTAATTCCGATGCAATTTCTGGGTTTCATCGTCAATAAGAAGGTCCAAGGGATACAGTAAACCTGAAGTGAAGCATCGGAATCTATAACTAGTGTCACAGGAATGGTTCCAAACATAGTCAAAAAGAAGAGTCAGTCTTCTTGCACTTAAGTCGGCAATGTGCCTTTTCTATTTATTTCCGATGCAATTCCTCTGTTTCATCGTCAATAAGAACGTCCAAGGGATACAGTAAACCTGGAGTGAAGCATCGGAATCTATAACTAGTGTCACAGGAATGGTTCATAAAATAGACAGTAGGAAGAGTCAGTCTTCTTGTACTTAAGTCGGCATTGTGCCTTTTCAATTTAATTCCGATGCATTTTTTCTAATCTTCATCGTCATTAAGAAGGTCAGAGGGATACAGTAAACCTGAAGTGAAGCATCGGAATCTATAACTAGTATCACAGGAATGGTTCAAAGCATAGTCAGCAAAGAGAGTCAGTCTTCTTGTTCTTAAGTCAACATTGTGCTTTTTCTATTCCATTCCGATGCAATATCTGTGTTTGATTGTCAATACGAAGGTCAGAGGGAAACAGAATACCTGAAGTGAAGCATCGGAATCTATAACTAGTGTCACAGGAATGGTTCCAAACATAGTCAGCAAGAAGCGTCCGTCTACATGTACTTAAGCCGGCATTGTGCCTTTTCTATTTAATTCCGATGCAATTTCTGTGTTTCATCGTCAATAAGAAGATCCAAGGGATACAGTAAACCTGACGTGAATCATCGGAATCTATAACTAGTGTCACAGGAATGGTTCGAAACATAGTCAGTACGAAGAGTCAGTCTTCTTGTGCTTAAGTCGGCATTGTGCCTTTTGTATATTCTTCCGATGCAATTTCTGTGTTTCATCGTCAATAAAAAGGTCAGAGGGATACAGTAAACCTGAAGTGAAGCACCGGAATCCTTAACTAGTGTCACAGGAACGGTTCAAACATAGACAGTAAGAAGGGTCAGTCTTCTTGTTCTTAAGTCATCATTGTGCCTTTTGTATTTAATTCCGATGCAATTTCTGTGTTACATCGTCAATAATAAGGTCCAAGGGATACAGTAAATCTGAAGTGAAGCATCGGATTCTATAAATAGTGTCACAGAAATGATTCAAAGCATAGTCAGTACAAAGAGTCAGTCTTCTTGTATTTAAGTCGGCATTGTGCCTTTTGCATTTAATTCCAATGCAATTTCTGTGTTTTATGGTCAATTAGAGGGTCTGAGGGATACAGTAAACCTGAAGTGAAGCGTCGGAATCTATAACTAGTGTCACAGGATTGGTTCAAATATAGGCAGTAAAAAGAGTCAGTCTTCTTGTACTTCAGTCGGCATTGTTACTTTTCAATTTAATTCCGATGCAATTTCTGTGTTCCATCGTCAATAAGATGGTCAGAGGGATACAGTAAACCTGAAGTGAAGCATCGGTATCCATAACTAGTGTCACAGGAACAGTTCAAACATAGACAGTACGAAGGGTCAGTCTTCTTGTTCTTAAGTCGGCATTGTGCCTTTTGCATTTAATTCCGATGCAATTTCTGTGTTTTATGGTCAATAAGAAGGTCAGAGGGATACAGTAAACCTGAATTGAAGCGTCGGAATCTATAACTAGTGTCACAGGAATGGTTCAAATATAGGCAGTAGGAAGAGTCAGTCTTCTTGTACTTATGTCGACATTGTGCCTTTTCTATTTGATTCCGATGCAATTTCTGTGTTTCAGCGCCAATAAGAAGGTCAGAGGGATACAGTAAACCTTAAGTGAAGCATCGGAATCTGTAACTAGCGTCACAGGAATGGTTGAAAACATAGACAGTAAGAAGAGTCAGACTTCTTGTACTCAAATCGGCATTGTGCCTCTTCTATTTCATTCCGATGCAATTTCTGTGTTTCATTGTCAATAAGAAGGTCCATGGGATACAGTAAACCTGAAGTAAAGCATCGGAATCTATAACTAGAGTCACAGGAATAGTTCAAAACATAGACAAAAAGAAGAATCAGTCTTCTTGTACTTAAGTCGGCATTGTGATTTTTGTATTTAATTCCGATGAAATTTCTGTGTTTCATCGTCAATAAGTAGGTCAGAGGGATACAGTTAATCTGAAGTGAAGCATCGGAATCTATAACTAGTGTCACAGGAATGGTTCAAATCATAGTCAGTAAGCAGAGTCAGTCTTCTTGTACTTAAGTCGGCATTGTGCCTTTTGTATTTAATTCCGATTCAATTTCTGTGTTTCATTGTCAATAAGAAGGTCCAAGGGATACAGTAAACCTGAAGTGAAGCGTCGGAATCTATAACTAGTGTCACAGGAATAGTTCAAAACATAGTCAGTACGAAGAGTCAGTCTTCTTGTACTTAAGTCGGCATTGAGCCTTTTGTATCTAATTCCGATGCAATTTCTGTGTTTCATCGTCAATAACAAGGTCAGAGGGATACAGTAAACCTGAAGTGAAGCATCGGAATCTATAACTAGTGTCACACGAATGGTTCAAACATATTCAGCAAGAAGAGTCAGTTTCTTTCACTTAAGTCAGCATTGTGCCTTTTCTATTTCATTCCGATGCAATATCAGTGTTTCATCGACAATAAGAAGGTCGGAGGGATACAGTAAACCTGAAGTGAAGCATCGGAATAAATAACTAGTGTCAGAGGAATGGTTCCAAACATAGTAACTAAGAAGAGTCAGTCTTCATGTACTTAAGTGGGCATTGTGCCTTTTCTATTTAATTCCGATGCAATTTCTGTGTTTCATCGTCAATAAGAAGGTCCAAGGGATACAGTAAACCTGAAGTGAAGCATCGGAATCTATAACTAGTGTCACAGGAATGGTTCCAAACATAGTCAAAAAGAAGAGTCAGTCTTCTTGCACTTAAGTCGGCAATGTGCCTTTTCTATTGATTTCCGATGCAATTCCTCTGTTTCATCGTCAATAAGAACGTCCAAGGGATACAGTAAACCTGGAGTGAAGCATCGGAATCTATAACTAGTGTCACAGGAATGGTTCATAACATAGACAGTAGGAAGAGTCAGTCTTCTTGTACTTAAGTCGGCATTGTGCCTTTTCAATTTAATTCCGATGCATTTTTTCTAAGTTTCATCGTCATTAAGAAGGTCAGAGGGATACAGTAAACCTGAAGTGAAGCATCGTAATCTATAACTAGTGTCACAGGAATGGTTCAAAACATAGTCAGCAAGGAGAGTCAGTCTTCTTGTTCTTAAGTCAACATTGTGCATTTTCTATTCCATTCCGATGCAATATCTGTGTTTGATTGTCAATACGAAGGTCAGAGGGAAACAGAATACCTGAAGTGAAGCATCGGAATCTATAACTAGTGTCACAGGAATGGTTCCAAACATAGTCAGCAAGAAGCGTCCGTCTACATGTACTTAAGCCGGCATTGTGCCTTTTCTATTTAATTCCGATGCAATTTCTGTGTTTCATCGTCAATAAGAAGGTCCAAGGGATACAGAAAACCTGACATGAATCATTGGAATCTATAACTAGTGTCACAGGAATGGTTCGAAACATAGTCAGTACGAAGAGTCAGTCTTCTTGTGCTTAAGTCGGCATTGTGCCTTTTGTATATTCTTCCGATGCAATTTCTGTGTTTCATCGTCAATAAAAAGGTCAGAGGGATACAGTAAACCTGAAGTGAAGCACCGGAATCCATAACTAGTGTCACAGGAACGGTTCAAACATAGACAGTAAGAAGGGTCAGTCTTCTTGTTCTTAAGTCATCATTGTGCCTTTTGTATTTAATTCGATGCAATTTCTGTGTTACATCGTCAATAATAAGGTCCAAGGGATACAGTAAATCTGAAGTGAAGCATCGGATTCTATAAATAGTGTCACAGTAATGATTCAAAACATAGTCAGTACAAAGAGTCAGTCTTCTTGTATTTAAGTCGGCATTGTGCCTTTTGCATTTAATTCCAATGCAATTTCTGTGTTTTATGGTCAATAAGAGGGTCAGAGGGTTACAGTAAACCTGAAGTGAAGCGTCGGAATCTATAACTAGTGTCACAGGATTGGTTCAAATATAGGCAGTAAAAAGAGTCAGTCTTCTTGTACTTCAGTCGGCATTGTTACTTTTCAATTTAATTCCGATGCAATTTCTGTGTTCCATCGTCAATAAGATGGTCAGAGGGATACAGTAAGCCTGAAGTGAAGCATCGGTATCCATAACTAGTGTCACAGGAACGGTTCAAACATAGACAGTAAGAAGGGTCAGTCTTCTTGTTCTTAAGTCGGCATTGTGCCTTTTGTATTTAATTCCGATGCAATTTCTGTTTTACATCGTCAATAATAAGGTCCAAGGGATACAGTAAATCTGAAGTGAAGCATAGGATTCTATAACTAGTGTCACAGGAATGATTCAAAACATAGTCAGTACGAAGAGTCAGTCTTCTTGTACATAAGTCGGCATTGTGCCTTTTGCATTTAATTCCGATGCAATTTCTGTGTTTTATGGTCAATAAGAAGGTCAGAGGGATACAGTAAACCTGAATTGAAGCGTCGGAATCTATAACTAGTGTCACAGGAATGGTTCAAATATAGGCAGTAGGAAGAGTCAGTCTTCTTGTACTTATGTCGACATTGTGCCTTTTCTATTTGATTCCGTTGCAATTTCTGTGTTTCAGCGCCAATAAGAAGGTCAGAGGGATACAGTAAACCTTAAGTGAAGCATCGGAATCTGTAACTAGCGTCACAGGAATGGTTGAAAACATAGACAGTAAGAAGAGTCAGACTTCTTTACTTAAATCGGCATTGTGCCTCTTCTATTTCATTCCGATGCAATTTCTGTGTTTCATCGTCAATAGGAAGGTCCATGGGATACAGTAAACCTGAAGTAAAGCATCGGAATCTATAACTAGAGTCACAGGAATAGTTCAAAACATAGACAAAAAGAAGAATCAGTCTTCCTGTACTTAAGTCGGCATTGTGATTTTTGTATTTAATTCCGATGCAATTTCTGAGTTTTATCGTCGATAAGACGGTCAGAGGGATACAGCAAACCTGAAGTGAAGCATCGGAATCTCTAACTAGTGTCACAGGAATGGTTCAAAACAGTCAGTAAGAAGAGTCAGTCTTCTTGTACTTAAGTCGGCATTGTGCCTTTTGTATTTAACTCCAATGCACTATCTGTGTTGAATCGTCAATAAGAAGATCCAAGGGTTACAGTAAACCTGAAATGAAGCATCGGAATGTATAACAAGTGTCGCAGGAATGGTTCAAAACATAGACAGTAGGAAGATTCATTCTACATGTACTTAAGTCGGCATCGTGCCTTTTGTATTTATTTCCGATGCAATTTCTGTGTTTCATCGTCAATAAGTAGGTCAGAGGGATACAGTTAATCTGAAGTGAAGCATCGGAATCTATAACTAGTGTCACAGGAATGGTTCAAATCATAGTCAGTAAGCAGAGTCAGTCTTCTTGTACTTAAGTCGGCATTGTGCCTTTTGTATTTAATTCCGATTCAATTTCTGTGTTTCATTGTCAATAAGAAGGTCCTAGGGATACAGAAAACCTGACGTGAAGCGTCGGAATCTATAACTAGTGTCACAGGAATAGTTCAAAACATAGTCAGTACGAAGAGTCAGTCTTCTTGTACTTAAGTCGGCATTGAGCCTTTTGTATCTAATTCCGATGCAATTTCTGTGTTTCATCGTCAATAACAAGGTCAGAGGGATACAGTAAACCTGAAGTGAAGCATCGGAATCTATAACTAGTGTCACAGGAATGGTTCAAACATATTCAGCAAGAAGAGTCAGTTTCTTGCACTTAAGTCAGCATTGTGCCTTTTCTATTTCATTCCGATGCAATATCAGTGTTTCATCGACAATAAGAAGGTCGGAGGGATACAGTAAACCTGAAGTGAAGCATCGGAATCCATAACTAGTGTCACAGGAATGGTTCCAAACATAGTCACTAAGAAGAGTCAGTCTTCATGTACTTAAGTGGGCATTGTGCCTTTTCTATTTAATTCCGATGCAATTTCTGTGTTTCATCGTCAATAAGAAGGTCCAAGGGATACAGTAAACCTGAAGTGAAGCATCGGAATCTATAACTAGTGTCACAGGAATGGTTCATAACATAGACAGTAGGAAGAGTCAGTCTTCTTGTACTTAAGTCGGCATTGTGCCTTTTCAATATAATTCCGAAGCATTTTTTCTAAGTTTCACGGTCATTAAGAAGGTCAGAGGGATACAGTAAACCTGAAGTGAAGCATCGTAATCTATAACTAGTGTCACAGGAATGGTTCAAAACATAGTCAGCAAGGAGAGTCAGTCTTCTTGTTCTTAAGTCAACATTGTGCATTTTCTATTCCATTCCGATGCAATATCTGTGTTTGATTGTCAATACGAAGGTCAGAGGGAAACAGAATACCTGAAGTGAAGCATCGGAATCTATAACTAGTGTCACAGGAATGGTTCCAAACATAGTCAGCAAGAAGCGTCCGTCTACATGTACTTAAGCCGGCATTGTGCCTTTTCTATTTAATTCCGATGCAATTTCTGTGTTTCATCGTCAATAAGAAGGTCCAAGGGATACAGTAAACCTGACATGAATCATCGGAATCTATAACTAGTGTCACAGGAATGGTACGAAACATAGTCAGTACGAAGAGTCAGTCTTCTTGTGCTTAAGTCGGCATTGTGCCTTTTGTATATTCTTCCGATGCAATTTCTGTGTTTCATCGTCAATAAAAAGGTCAGAGGGATACAGTAAACCTGATGTGAAGCACCGGAATCCATAACTAGTGTCACAGGAACGGTTCAAACATAGACAGTTAGAACGGTCAGTCTTCTTGTTCTTAAGTCATCATTGTGCCTTTTGTATTTAATTCCGATGCAATTTCTGTGTTACATCGGCAATAATACGGTCCAAGGGATACAGTAAATCTGAAGTGAAGCATCGGATTCTATAAATAGTGTCACAGTAATGATTCAAAACATAGTCAGTACAAAGAGTCAGTCTTCTTGTATTTAAGTCGGCATTGTGCCTTTTGCATTTAATTCCAGTGCAATTTCTGTGTTTTATGGTCAATAAGAGGGTCAGAGGGATACAGTAAACCTGAAGTGAAGCGTCGGAATCTATAACTAGTGTCACAGGATTGGTTCAAATATAGGCAGTAGGAAGAGTCAGTCTTCTTGTACTTCAGTCGGCATTGTTCCTTTTCAATTTAATTCCGATGCAATTTCTGTGTTCCATCGTCAATAAGATGGTCAGAGGGATACAGTAAACCTGAAGCGAAGCATCGGAATCTATAACTAGTGTCACAGGAATGGTTCAGAACATAGTCAGTACGAAGTGTCAGTCTTCTTGCACTTAAGCCGGCAATGTGCCTTTTCTGTTTATTTCCGATGCAATTTCTCTGTTTCATCGTCAATAAGAACGTCCAAGGGATACAGTAAACCTGGAGTGAAGCATCGGAATCTATAACTAGTGTCACAGGAATGGTTCATAACATAGACAGTAGGAAGAGTCAGTCTTCTTGTACTTAAGTCGGCATTGTGCCTTTTCAATTTAATTCCGATGCATTTTTTCTAAGTTTCATCGTCATTAAGAAGGTCAGAGGGATACAGTAAACCTGAAGTGAAGCATCGGAATCTATAACTAGTGTCACAGGAATTGTTCAAAACTTAGTCAGCAAGGAGAGTTAGTCTTCTTGTACTTAAGTCGGCATTGTGCCTTTTCTATTTCATTCCGATGCAATATCTGTGTTTCATTGTCAATAAGAATGTCAGAGGGATACAGAAAACCTGAAGTGAAGCATCGGAATCTATAACTAGTGTCACAGGAATGGTTCGAAACATAGTCAGTACGAAGAGTCAGTCTTCTTGTGCTTAAGTCGACATTGTGCCTTTTGTATATAATTCCGATTCATTTTCTGTGTTTCATCGTCAATAAAAAGGTGAGAGGGATACAGTAAACCTGAAGTGAAGCATCGGAATCTATAACTAGTGTCACAGGAACGGTTCAAACATAGACAGAAAGAATGGTCAGTCTTCTTGTTCTTAAGTCGGCATTGTGCATTTTGTATTTTATTCCGATGCAATTTCTGTGTTACATCGTCAATAATAAGGTCCAAGGGATACAGTAAATCTGAAGTAAAGCATCGGATTCTATAACTAGTGTCACAGGAATGATTCAAAACATAGTCAGTACGAAGAGTCAGTCTTCTTGTACTTAAGTCGGCATTGTGCCTTTTGCATTTAATTCCGATGCAATTTCTGTGTTTTATGGTCAATACGAAGGTCAGAGGGATACAGTAAACCTGAAATGAAGCGTCGGAATCTATAACTAGTGTCACAGGAATGGTTCAAATATAGGCAGTAGGAAGAGTCAGTCTTCTTGTACTTTAGTCGGCATTGTGCCTTTTCTATTTGATTCCGATGCAATTTCTGTGTTTCAGCGCCAATAAGAAGGTCAGAGGGATACAGTAAACTTTAAGTGAAGCATCTTAATCTGTAACTAGCGTCACAGGAATGGTTCAAAACATAGACAGTAAGAAGAGTCAGACTTCTTGTACTTAAGTCGGCATTGTGCCTTTTCTATTTAATTCCGATGCAATTTCTGTGTTTCATCGTCAATAAGAGGGTCCATGGGATACAGTAAACCTGGAGTGAAGTATCGGAATCTATGACTAGTGTAACAGGAATGGTTCAAAACATAGACAGTAAGAAGAGTCAGTCTTCTTGTACTTAAGTCGGCATTGTGCCATTTCTATTTAATTCCGATGCAATTTCTAAGTTTCATCGTCATTAAGAAGGTCAGAGGGATACAGTAAACCTGAAGTGAAGCATCGGAATCTATAACTAGTGTCACAGGAATGGTTCAAATCATAGTCAGAAAGGAGAGTCAGTCTTCTTGTAGTTAAGTCAACATTGTGCCTTTTCTATTCCATTCCGATGCAATATCTGTGTTTGATCGTCAATAAGAATGTCAGAGGGATACAGTAAACCTGAAGTGAAGCATCGGAATCTGTAACTAGTGTCACAGGAATGGTTCCAAACATAGTCAGTAAGAAGAGTCAGTCTTCATGTACTTAAGCCGGCATTGTGCCTTTTCTATTTAATTCCGATGCAATTTCTGTGTTTCATCGTCAATAAGAAGGTCCAAGGGATACAGTAAACCTGACGTGAATCATCGGAATCTATAACTAGTGTCACAGGAATGGTTCAAACATAGTCAGTACGAAGTGTCAGTCTTCTTGCACTTAAGTCGGCAATGTGCCTTTTCTATTTATTTCCGATGCAATTTCTCTGTTTCATCGTCAATAAGAACGTCCAAGGGATACAGTAAACCTGGAGTGAAGCATCGGAATCTATAACTAGTGTCACAGGAATGGTTCATAACATAGACAGTAGGAAGAGTCAGTCTTCTTGTACATAAGTCGGCATTGTGCCTTTTCACTTTAATTCCGATGCATTTTTTCTAAGTTTCATCGTCATTAAGAAGGTCAGAGGGATACAGTAAACCTGAAGTGAAGCATCGGAATCTATAACTAGTGTCACAGGAACGGTTCAAACATAGACAGTAAGAAGGGTCAGTCTTCTTGTTCTTAAGTCGGCATTGTGCCTTTTGTATTTAATTCCGATGCAATTTCTGTGTTACATCGTCAATAATAAGGTCCAAGGGATACAGTAACTCTGAAGTGAAGCATCGGATTCTATAACTAGTGTCACAGGAATGATTCAAAACATTGTCAGTACGAAGAGTCAGTCTTCTTGTACTTAAGTCGGCATTGTGCGTTTTGCATTTAATTCCGATGCAATTTCTGTGTTTCATCGTCAATAAGATGGTCAGAGGGATACAGTAAACCTGAAGTGAAGCATCGGTATCTATAACTAGTGTCACAGGAATGGTTCAAAACATAGTCAGCAAGGAGAGTTAGTCTTCTTGTTTTTAAGTCGGCATTGTGCCTTTTCTATTTCACTCCGATGCAATATCTGTGTTTCATTGTCAATAAGAAGGTCAGAGGGATACAGAAAACCTGAAGTGAAGCATCGGAATCTATAACTAGTGTCACAGGAATGGTTCCAAACATAGTCAGCAAGAAGAGTCCGTCTACATGTACTTAAGCCGACTTTGTGACTTTTCTATTTAATTCCGATGCAATTTCTGTGTTTCATCGTCAATAAGAAGGTCCAAGGGATACAGTAAATCTGAAGTGAAGCATCGGATTCTATAACTAGTGTCACAGGAATGATTCAAATCATCGTCAGTACGAAGAGTCAGTCTTCTTGTACTTAAGTCGGCATTGTGCCTTTTGCATTTAATTCCGATGAAATTACTGTATTTTATGGTCAATAAGAAGGTCAGAGGGATACAGTAAACCTGAAGTGAAGCGTCGGAATCTATAACTAGTGTCACAGGAATGGTTCAAATATAGGCAGTAGGAAGAGTCAGTCTTCATGTACTTAAGTCGGCATTGTGCCTTTTCTATTTGATTCCGATGCAATTTCTGTGTTTCAGTGCCAATAAGAAGGTCAGAGGGATACAGTAAACCTTAAGTGAAGCATCGGAATCTGTAACTAGCGTCACAGGAATGGTTCAAAACATAGACAGTAAGAAGAGTCAGTCTTCTTGTACTTAAGTCGGCATTGTGCCTTTTCTATTTAATTCCGATGCAATTTCTGTGTTTCATCGTCAATAAGATGGTCAGAGGGATACAGTAAACCTGAAGTGAAGCATCGGAATCTATAACTAGTGTCACAGGAATGGTTCCAAACATAGTCAGCAAGAAGAGTCAGTCTACATGTACTTAAGCCGGCATTGTGCCTTTTCTATTTAATTCCGATGCAATTTCTGTGTTTCATCGTCAATAAGAAGGTCCAAGGGATACAGTAAACCTGACGTGAATCATCGGAATCTATAACTAGTGTCACAGGAATGCTTCGAAACATAGTCAGTACGAAGAGTCAGTCTTCTTGTGCTTAAGTCGGCATTGTGCCTTTTGTATATAATTCCGATGCAGTTTCTGTGTTTCATCATCAATAAAAATGTCAGAGGGATACAGTAAACCTGAAGTGAAGCATCGGAATCTATAACTAGTGTCACAGGAATGGTTCAAACATAGACAGTAAGAAGGGTCAGCTTCTTGTTCTTAAGTCGGCATTGTGCCTTTTGTATTTAATTCCGATGCAATTTCTGTGTCACATCGTCAATAATAAGGTCCAAGGGATACAGTAAATCTGAAGTGAAGCATCGGATTCTATAACTAGTGTCACAGGAATGATTCAAATCATAGTCAGTACGAAGAGTCAGTCTTCTTGTACTTGAGTCGGCATTGTGCCTTTTGCAATTAATTCCGATGAAATTACTGTGTTTTATGGTCAATAAGAAGGTCAGAGGGATACAGTAAACCTGAAGTGAAGCGTCGGAATCTATAACTAGTGTCACAGGAATGGTTGAAATATAGGCAGTAGGAAGAGTCAGTCTTCTTGTACTTAAGTCGGCATTGTGCCTTTTCTATTTGATTCCGATGCAATTTCTGTGTTTCAGCGCCAATAAGAAGGTCACAGGGATACAGTAAACCTTAAGTGAAGCATCGGAATCTGTAACTAGCGTCACAGGAATGGTTCAAACATAGACAGTAAGAAGAGTCAGTCTTCTTGTATTTAAGTCGGCGTTGTGCCTTTTCTATTTAATTCCGATGCAATTTCTGTGTTTCATCGTCAATGAGATGGTCAGAGGGATACAGTAAACCTGAAGTGAAGCATCGGAATATATAACTAGTGTCACAGGAATGGTTCAAATAATAGACAGTAAGAAGAGTCAGACTTCTTGTACTTAAGTCGGCATTGTGCCTTTTCTATTTAATTCCGATGCAATTTCTGTGTTTCATCGTCAATAAGAGGGTCCATGGGATACAGTAAACCTGGAGTGAAGTATCGGAATCTGCAACTAGTGTAACAGGAATGGTTCAAAACATAGACAGTAAGAAGAGTCAGTCTTCTTGCACTTAAGTCGGCATTGTGCCATTTCTGTTTAATTCCGATGCAATTTCTAAGTTTCATCGTCATTAAGAAGGTCAGAGGGATACAGTAAACCTGAAGTGAAGCATCGGAATCTATAACTAGTGTCACAGGAATGGTTCAAAACATAGTCAGCAAGGAGAGTCAGTCTTCTTGTAGTTAAGTCAACATTGTGCCTTTTCTATTCCATTCCGATGCAATATCTGTGTTTGATCGTCAATAAGAATGTCAGAGGGATACAGTAAACCTGAAGTGAAGCATCGGAATCTGTAACTAGTGTCACAGGAATGGTTCCAAACATAGTCAGTAAGAAGAGTCAGTCTTCATGTACTTAAGCCGGCATTGTGCCTTTTCATTTAATTCCGATGCAATTTCTGTGTTTCATCGTCAATAAAAAGGTCAGAGGGATACAGTAAACCTGAAGTGAAGCATCGGAATCTATAACTAGTGTCACAGGAAGGGTTCAAACATAGACAGTAAGAAGGGTTAGTCTTCTTGTTCTTAAGTCGGCATTGTGCCTTTTGTATTTAATTCCGATGCAATTTCTGTGTTACATCGTCAATAATAAGGTCCAAGGGATACAGTAAGTCTGAAGTGAAGCATCGGATTCCATAACTAGTGTCACAGGAATGATTCAAAACATAGTCAGTACGAAGAGTCAGTCTTCTTGTACTTAAGTCGGCATTGTGCGTTTTGCATTTAATTCCGATGCAATTTCTGTGTTTCATCGTCAATAAGATGGTCAGAGGGATACAGTAAACCTGAAGTGAAGCATCGGAATCTATAACTAGTGTCACAGAAATGGTTCCAAACATAGTCAGCAAGAAGAGTCCGTCTACATGTACTTAAGCCGGCTTTGTGACTTTTCTATTTAATTCCGATGCAATTTCTGTGTTTCATCGTCAACAAGAATGTCCAAGGGATACAGTAAACCTGACGTGAATCATCGGAATCTATAACTAGTGTCACAGGAATGGTTCGAAACATAGTCAACACGAAGAGTCAGTCTTCTTGTGCTTAAGTCGACATTGTGCCTTTTGTATATAATTCCGATGCAATTTCTATGTTTCATCGTTAATAAAAAGGTCAGAGGGATACAGTAAACCTGAAGTGAAGCATCGGTATCCATAACTAGTGTCATAGGAACGGTTCAAACATAGACTGTAAGAAGGGTCAGTCTTCTTGTTCTTAAGTCGGCATTGTGCCTTTTGTATTCAATTCCGATGCAATTTCTGTGTTACATCGACAATAATAAGGTCCAAGGGATACAGTAAAATCTGAAGTGAAGCATCGGATTCTATAACTAGTGTCACAGTAATGATTCAAAACATAGTCAGTACGAAGAGTCAGTCTTCTTGTACTTAAGTCGGCATTGTGCCTTTTGCATTTAATTCCGATGCAATTTCTGTGTTTTATGGTCAATAAGAAGGTCAGAGGGATACAGTAAACCTGAAGTGAAGCGTCAGAATCTATAACTAGTGTCACAGGATTGGTTCAAATATAGGCAGTAGGAAGAGTCAGTCTTCTTGTACTTCAGTCGGCATTGTTCCTTTTCTATTTAATTCCGATGCAATTTCTGTGTTCAATCGTCAATAAGACGGCCAGAGGGATACAGTAAACCTGAAGTGAAGCATCGGTATCTATAACCAGTGTCACAGGAATGGTTCAAAACTTAGTCAGCAAGGAGAGTTAGTCTTCTTGTGCTTAAGTCGGCATTGTGCCTTTTCTATTTCATTCCGATGCAATATCTGTTTTTCATTGTTAATAAGAATGTCAGAGGGATACAGAAAACCTGAAGTGAAGCATCGGAATCTATAACTAGTGTCACTGGAATGGTTCCAAGCATAGTCAGCAAGAAGAGTCAGTCTACATGTACTTAAGCCGGCATTGTGCCTTTTCTATTTAATTCCGATGCAATTTCTGTGTTTCATCGTCAATAAGAAGGTCCAAGGGATACAGTAAACCTGACGTGAATCATCGGAATCTATAACTAGTGTCACAGGAATGCTTCGAAACGTAGTCAGTACGAAGAGTCAGTCTTCTTGTGCTTAAGTCGGCATTGTGCCTTTTGTATATAATTCCGATGCAATTTCTGTGTTTCATCGTCAATAAAAAGGTCAGAGGGATACAGTAAACCTGAAGTGAAGCATCGGAATCTATAACTAGTGTCACAGGAATGGTTCAAACATAGACAGTAAGAAGGGTCAGACTTCTTGTTGTTAACTCTTTGGAGCACGGTGGTATACATAGTATACCACCTTTTGAAAATTTTCTTGGCTCTTTGCACAGTGGTTTAACTGCACGACCACCACTCTAATATGCTCACCTAGTTCTCTACTTATCAGACAGATGGCACTCACTGCCTATAAGGAATCAGTTCCCGCCAAGAATTGCATAGATTACAACTGTGAAAGCTGCGTGCTGAGTTGTGCATGGTTTTTGCGTGTGAATAGTGGTTTATAACGAATTTCTTGTTGCGCCTGTGTTTTTTCCATATCTTGGACGTCACAGCTACGGTATGAACCCATGTATACATTCATATGCACAATCTTCCGTTATTTATATACAATTTATTTTGGTGGTATATTATTTGTACCACCGTGCATGTAGCAGTATTCTATTGCATTTCGTTTCCTAGTATAAAATTCGAAATCCTCCGCTACAAAGTTTAGTTTTTAATTGTGTTGTGACTTATTTTAGCTCTTTCTCCATTTTGTTTTGCTTACGTATTCTTTACTTGGATTCAGGCTGTTGTTTGAAAATGAAAATGTCAAGAAGAGGCTTACGAGATGAAGAAATCGAACGATTATTGTGTGAAATTCCATCAGACGAGGATTCCACTGTTGACACCACAGATGACGAATCTGATTATGAAGCAAGCATTGTTGCGGAGGCTATTGTGTCGTCTGAAGGCGAAGTTTCAGAGAGCGAGGAAGAAAGTGAGTCCACTCCGCCAAAACGCGCTGCTGACACAGCGCCAACTTGGGGACAACAATTCAATGCTACCTCAGGAATGCAGTTCGACAGTGAATCAGGACCAAGTGCTTTTATTAGGGACATTGATGATCCAGAACCTATCGATATATTCGAAAAAATATTTCCAAAAGAGCTAGTTCAGCTAATCGTTTTCCAAACAAATTTATATGCGACGCAATCTGGCAAGTCTTTCACTCCAACAACTGACAATGAAATACGAACTTTCCTGGGAATCAACATTTTGATGGGTATAAAGCGTATGCCAGCATACAGAGACTACTGGTCTAGTGCCCCAGAACTTCATGATCGTTATATTGCATCTCTGATGGCAGTAAATCGGTTTGGATGGTTACTGAGGAACATTCATCTGAATGATAACACATTGCATCCAGAAAAAGGACACCCAGGTTATGACAAACTGTACAAGCTGCGACCAGTGATCAAGATACTATCTGAATCTTTTTCCAAGTGTTACCAACCCAGCAAACACCTAGCAATTGATGAGTCAATGATCAAATTCAAAGGCCGCAACAGTATGAAACAATACATGAGAGATAAACCCATAAAGCGTGGTTACAAAGTGTGGATGCTGTGTGACAAGACCTCTTACAACTTGAAATTTGATATTTACACCGGAAAAGTAGGTGACACAGTGCAAACAGGCCTTGGGGAGCATGTAGTGCTGAGTTTGTCCTCTGAACTCGTAAATAAAGGCCATTATCTTTATTTCGACAACTATTTCAATAGCTATAACTTGTTGGCTGGTTTACAGCAGAGAAACATATATGCCTGTGGGACAGTTCAACCAACAAGGAAACATTTACCCAAATTAAAAACAGACAAAGAATTAAGCAGAGGTGAATTTGACTGGAGGGTCAGCAACTGTGGCATCCTCTACTTGAAGTGGAAAGATAAGAGAGCTGTTCATCTCCTTTCAAATTTTCACAGTCCTGAAGTTACTACAGTGACTCGCCGTGAAAGAGATGGTTCACGCATAGAGCTACCTTGTCCTCAAGCAGTGATGGATTACAATGCACACATGAACAATGTCGACAAGTTCGACCAACTGAAAAAATCATATGAAATAAGCCGGAGAAGTAAAAAGTGGTGGCACCGAATATTCTTTCACCTGCTTGATGTCAGTATCGTCAACAGCTATATAATTTGGAAGGAACTAGGCGATAGAGAAAAAATGACTGCCAAAGTCTTCAGGATGAGTATCCTGCAAAGCTTAGTAACCCAGAAAACACCATTGAGGCCATCTAGACTTCATGAGAGTCAAGTCCACGTAAAGAAAAACAAGCCATATGTTTCCTCACGCCAGCGTCTCGACAATTCATCCCACCAGCCAGAGCGTACTACCGCCAGACGTTGTGCGAAATGCAGTACAAAAAAGAAGCAAGTGCGCACTTTCTGGATGTGCGCTGAATGCAAAGTGCCTTTGTGCCTTAGCAAAACAAAAAGGTGCTTTCAAGATTTTCACAAAAAGGAATAAGAAACATATTTTATTTGTAAGGTTTGTAATTTGATTTTGTATTGTAAATGACCAATTGCCAGAAATAAAATTATTTTACATTAATTATACTAATTATTACTGCTTAGAGTAGAATTTAAAGGTGAGTTACAAGCACAAACCAAGATATCTCAAAAACTTTAGGTACGGCCCTAAGTGGCATGGTGGTATATTATATATACCACCATCTAAAACCAAAATCAATACAATAAAAAATTTTAATTCATGTTTTCCTTTATTAGCAACCCCACCAGACATAGAAAATGCATGTTTTATTAAAAAATTAATTAAACATAAAATCTGTGCATCAAAGAGTTAAGTCGGCATTGTGCCTTTTGTATTTAATTCCGATGCAATTTCTGTGTTACATCGTCAATAATAAGGTCCAAGGGATACAGTAAATCTGAAGTGAAGCATCGGATTCTATAACTAGTGTCACAGGAATGATTCAAATCATAGTCAGTACGAGGAGTCAGTCTTCTTGTACTTAAGTCGGCATTGTGCCTTTTGCATTTAATTCCGATGAAATTACTGTGTTTTACGGTCAATAAGAAGGTCACAGGGATACAGTAAACCTGAAGTGAAGCGTCGGAATCTATAACTAGTGTCACAGGAATGGTTCAAATATAGGCAGTAGGAAGAGTCCGTCTTCTTGTACTTAAGTCGGCATTGTGCCTTTTCTATTTGATTCCGATTCAATTTCTGTGTTTCAGCGCCAACAAGAAGGTCAGAGGGATACAGTAAACCTTAAGTGAAGCATCGGAATCTGTAACTAGCGTCACAGGAATGGTTCAAAATATAGACAGTAAGAAGAGTCAGTCTTCTTGTACTTAAGTCGGCATTGTGCCTTTTCTATTTAAATCCGATGCAATTTCTGTGTTTCATCGTCAATAAGAAACTCAGAGGGATACAGTAAACCTGAAGTGAAGCATCGGAATCTATAACTAGTGTCACAGGAACGGTTCCAAACATAGTCAAAAGGAAGAGTCAGTCTTCTTGTACTTAAGTCGGCAATGTGCCTTTTCTATTTATTTCCGATGTAATTTCTCTGTTTCATCGTCAATAAGAACGTCAAAGGGATACAGTAAACCTGGAGTGAGGCATCGGAATCTATAACTAGTGTCACAGGAATGGTTCATAACATAGACAGTAGGAAGAGTCAGTATTCTTGTACATAAGTCAGCATTGTGCCTTTTCAATTTAATTCCGATGCAATTTCTAAGTTTCATCGTCATTAAGAAGGTCAGAGGGATACAGTGAACTTGAAGTGAAGCATCGGAATCTATAACTAGTGTCACAGGAATGGTTCAAAACATAGACAGTAGGAAGAGCAGTCCTCTTGTACTTAAGTCGGCATTGTGCCTTTTCTATTTAATTCCGATGCAATTTCTTTGTTTCATTGTCAATAAGAAGGTCCAAGGTATACAGTAAGCCTGAAGTGAAGCATCGGAATCTATAACTAGTGTCACAGGAATGGTTCAAAACATAGACAGTAGAAAGAGTCAGTCTTCTTGTACTTAAGTCGGCATTGTGCCTTTTCTATTTAATTCCGATGCAATTTCTGTGTTTCATCGTCAGTAAGAAGGTCAGAGGGATACAGTAAACGTGAAGTGAAGCATCGGAATATATATTTAGTGTCACAGGAATTGTTCAAAACGTAGACAGTAAGATGGGTCAGTCTTCTTGTACTAAAGTCGGCATTGTGCCTTTTGTATTTAATGCCGATGCAATTTCTGTGTCTCATCGTCAATAAGAAGGTCAGAGGGATACAGTAAACCTGAAGTGAAGTATCGGAATCTATAACTAGTGTCACAGGAATGGTTCAAAGCAGTCAGTAAGAAGGGTCAGTGTCCTTGTACTTAAGTCGGCATTGTGCCTTTTGTATTTAACTCCGATGCACTATCTGTGTTTCATCGTCAATAAGAAGACCCAAGAGATACAGTCAACCTGAAACGAAGCATCGGAATCTATAACTAGTGTCACAGGAATGGTTCAAAACATAGTCAGTAAGAAGAGTCAGTCTTATTGTACTTAAGTCGGCATTGTGCCTTTTGTATTAATTCCGACGCAATTACTGTGTTTCATCGTCAATACAAAAGTCCAAGGGATACAGTAAACCTGAACTGAAGCATCGGAATCTATAACTAGTGTCACAGGAATGGTTCAAACCATAGACTGTAGGAAGACTCAGTCCTCTTGTACTTGAGTTGGCATTGGGCCTTCTCTATTTAATTCCGATGCAATATCTGTGTTTCATCGCCAATAGGAAGCTCAGAGGGATACAGTAAACCTGAAGTGAAGCATCGGAATCTATAACTAGTGTCACAGGAATGGCTCAAAACATAGACAGTAGGAAGAGTCAGTCATCTTGTACTTAAGTCGGTCTTGTTCCCTTTCTATTTAATTCCGATGCAATTTCTTTGCTTCACCGTCAATAGGAAGGTCCAAGGGATACAGTAAACATGAAGTGAAGCATCGTAATCTATAACTAGTGTCACAGGAATGGTTCAAAACATAGACAGTAGAAAGAGTCAGTCTTCTTGTACTTAATTTGGCATTGTGCCTTTTCTATTTAATTCCGATTCAATTTCTGTGTTTCATCGTCAATAAGAAAGTCAGAGGGATACAGTAACCCTGAAGTGAAGCATCGGAATCTGTAACTAGCGTCACAGGAATGGTTCAAAACATAGACAGTAAGAAGAGTCAGTCTTCTTGTACTTAAGTCGGCATTGTGACTTTTCTATTTTATTCCGATGCAATTTCTGTGTTTCATCGTCAATAAGAAGGTCCAAGGAATACCGCAAACCTGAAGTGAAGCATCGGAATCTATAACTAGTGTCACAGGAATGGTTCAAAACATACTCAGTAAGAAGAGTCAGTCTTCTTGTACTTAAGACTGCATTGTGCCTTTTCTATTTAATTCCGATGCAATATCTGTGTTTCATCGTCAATAACAATGTCCTTGGGATAGAGTAAGCCTGAAGTGAGGCATCGGAATCTGTAACTAGTGTCACAGGAATGGTTCAAAACATAGTCAGCAAGAAGAGTCAGTCTTCTTGTACTTAAGTCGGCATTGTGGCTTTGGTATTCAATTCCGATGCAATTTCTGTGTTTCATCGTCAATACAAAGGTCCAAGGGATACAGTAAACCTGAAGCTAAGCATCGGAATCTATAACTAGTGTCACAGGAATGGTTCAAAACAGTCAGTAAGAAGAGTCAATCTTCTTGTACTTAAGTCGGCATTGTGCATTTTGTATTTAATTCGGATGCAATATCTGTGTTTAATCCTCAATAAGAAGGTCCAAGGGATACAGTAAAGCTGAAGTGAAGCATCGGAATCTGTAACTAGTGTCACAGGATTGGTTCAAAACATAGACAGTAAGAAGAGTCAGTCTTCTTGTACTTAAGGCAGCATTGTGCCTTCTCTATTTAATTCCGATGCAATATCTCTATTTCGTCGTCAAAAAGAAGGTCAGAGGGATACAGTAAACCTGAAGTTAAGCATCGGAATCTATAACTAGTGTCACAGGAATGGCTCAAAACATAGACAGTAAGAAGAGTCAGTCTTCTTGTACTCAAGGCAGCATTGTGCATTTTCTATTTAATTCCGATGCAATTTCTCTGTTTCATCGTAAAAAAGATGGTCAGAGGGATACAGTAATCCTGAAGTTAAGCATCGGAATCTATAACTAGTGTCACAGGAATGATTCAAAACATAGACAGTAGGAAGAGTCAGTCTTCTTGTACTTAAGTCGGCATTGTGCCTTTTCATTTAAATCCGATGCAATTTCTGTGTTTCATCGTCAATAAGAAGGTCAGAGGGATACAGTAAACCTGAAGTGAAGCATCGGAATCTATAACTAGTGTCACAGGAATGGATCAAAACATAGACAGTAAGAAGAGTCAGTCTTCTTGTACTTAAGTCGGCATTGTGCCTTTTCTATTTTATTCCGATGCAATATCTGTGTTTCATAGTCAATAAGAAGGTCCAAGGGATACAGTAAACCTGAAGTGAAGCATCGAAATCTATAACTAGTGTCACAGGATTGGTTCAAAACATAGTCAGTAAGAAGAGTCAGTCTTCTTGTACTTAATTCGGCATTGTGCCTTTTGTATTTATTTCCGTTGCAATTTCTGTGCTTCATCTTCAATAAGAAGGTCCTAGGGATAGATTAAACCTGAAGTGAAGCATCGGAATCTATAACTAGTGTCACACCAATGGTTCAAAACATAGATCGTAAGATAAGGCCGTCTTCTTGTATTCAAGGCAGCTTTGTGCCTTTTCTAATTAATTCCGATGCAATTTCTGTGTTTCGTCGTCAAAAAGAAGGTCAGAGGGATACAGTTAACCTTAAGTTAAGCATCGGAATCTATAACTAGTTTCACAGGAATGGTTCAAAGCATCGACAGCAGGAAGAGTCAATCTTCTTGTACTTAAGTCGGCATTGTGCCTTTTCTATTTATTTTCGATGCAATTTCTATGTTTCATCGTCAAAATGAAGGCCAGAGGGCTACAGTAAATCTGAAGTGAAGCATCGGAATCTATAACTACAGTCACAGGAATGGTTCAAAACATAGATAGTAGGAAGAGTCAGTCTTCTTGTACTTAAGTCGGCATTGTGCCTTTTCTATTTCATTCCGATGCAATTTCTGGGTTTCATCGTCAATAGGAAGGTCCAAGGGATACAGTAAACCCTAAGTGAAGCATCGGAATCTATAATTAGTGTTACATTAATGGGTCAAAACATAGACAGTAGGAAGAGTCAGTCTTCTTGTACTTAAGTCGGCATTGTGCCTTTTGTATTTAGTTCCGATGCAATTTCTGTGTTTCATCGTCAGTAAGAAATTCAGAGGGATACAGTAAACCTGAAGTGAAGCATCGGAATCTGTAACTAGTGTCGCAGGAATGGTTCAAAACAAAGACAGTAAGACGGGTCAGCCTTGTTGTACTTCAGTTGGCATTGTGCCTTTTGTATTTAATTCCGATGCAATTTCTGTGTTTCATCGTCAATAACAAGGTATAAGGGATACAGTAAACCTGAAGTGAAGCATCGGAATGTGTAACTAGCGTCACAGGAGTGGTTCAAAACATAGACACTAAGAAGAGTCAGTCTGCTTGTACTAAAGACTGCATCGAGCATTTTCTATTTATTTCCGATGCAATTTCTGTGTTTCATCGTCAATAAGAAGGTCAGAGGGATAGAGTGAAACTGAGGTAAAGCATCGGAAACTATAACTAGTGTCACAGGAATGGTTCATAACATAGATAGTAGGAAGAGTCAGTCTTCTTGTACTTAGGTCGGCATTGCGCCTTTTCTATTTAATTCCGATGCAATTTCTGTGTTTCATCGTCAATAAGAAGGTCCAAGGGATACAGTAAACCTGAAGTGAAGCATCGGAATTTATAACTAGTGTCACAGGAATGGTTCAAAACATAGACAGTAGGAAGAGTCAGTCTTCTTGTACTTAAGTCGGCATTGTGCCTTTTGTATTTAATTCCGAAGCAATTTCTGTGTTTTATCGTCAAAAAGAAGGTCAGAGGGATACAGTAAACCTGAAGTGAAGCATCGTAATCTATAACTAGTGTCACAAGAATGGTTCAAAACAGTCAGTAAGAAGAGTCAGTCTTCTTGTACTTAAGTCGGCATTGTGCCTTTTGTACTTCTTTCCGATGCATTTTCTGAGTTTCATCGTCAATGAGAAGGTCCAAGGGATACATTAAACCTGTAGTGAAGCATCGTAGTCAATAACTAGTGTCACAGGAATGGTTCAAAACAGTCAGTAAGAAGAGTCAGTCTTCATGTACTTAAGTCGGTATTGTGCCTTTTGTATTTCATTCCGATGCATTTTCTGAGTTTCATCGTCAATGAGAAGGTCCAAGGGATACAGTAAACCTGAAGTGAAGCTTCGGAATCTATAACTAGTGTCACAGGAATGGTTCAAAACAGTCAGTAAGAAAAGTCAGTCTTCATGTACTTATGTCGGTAATGTGCCTTTTGTATTTAATTCCGATGCAATTTCTGTTTTTCATCGTCAATAAGAAGGTCCAAGGGATACAGTAAACGTGAAGTGAAGCATCGGAATCTATAACTAGAGTCACAGGAATAGTTCAAAACATAGACAAAAAGAAGAATTAGTCTTCTTGTACTTAAGTCGGCATTGTGATTTTTGTATTTAATTCCGATGCAATTTCTGAGTTTCATCGTCGATAAGAAGGTCAGAGGGATACAGCAAACCTGAAGTGAAGCATCGGAATCTCTAACTAGTGTCACAGGATTGGTTCAAAGCAGTCAGTAAGAAGAGTCAGTCTTCTTGTACTTAAGTCGGCATTGTGCCTTTTGTATTTAGTTCCGATGCAATTTCTGTGTTTCATCGTCAATAAGAAGGTCCCAGGGATACAGTTAACCTGAAGTGAAGCATCGGAATCTACAACTAGTGTCACAGGAATGGTTCAAAGCATAGTCAGTAAGAAGAGTCAGTCTTTTTGTACTTAAGTCGGCATTGTGCATTTTGTATTTAATCCCGATGCAATTTCTGTGTTTCATCGTCAATACGAAGGTCCAAGGGATACAGTAAACCTGAAGTGAAGCATCGGAATCTATAACTAGTGTCACAGGAATGGTTCAAAGCATAGTCAGTAAGAAGAGTCAGACTTCATGTACTTAAGTTGGCATTGTGCTTTTTGTATTTAATTCCGATGCAATTTCTGAGTTCCATCGTCAATAAGAAGGTCAGAGGGATACAGAAAACCTTAAGTGAAGCATCGGAATCTATAAATAGTGTCACAGGAATGGTTCAAAACAGTCAGTAAGAAGAGTCAGACTTCTTGTACTTAAGTCGGCATTGTGAATTTTGTGTTTAATTCCGATGCAATTTCTGTGTTTCATCGTCAATAAAAAGGTCCAAGGGATACAGTAAACCTGAAGTGAAGCATCGGAATCTATAACTAGTGTCACAGCTATGGTTCAAAACATAGACCGTAAGAAGAGTCAGTCTTCTTGTACTTAAGGCAGCATTGTGCCTATTCTAATTAATTCCGATGCAATTTCTGTGTTTCGTCGTCAAAAAGAAGGTCAGAGGGATACAGTTAACCTGAAGTTAAGCATCGGAATCTATAACTTGTTTCACAGGAATGGTTCAAAGCGCAGACAGCAGGAAGAGTCAATCTACTTGTACTTAAGTTGGCATTGTGCCTTTTCTATTTATTTCCGATGCAATTTCTGTGTTTCATCGTCAAAAAGAAGGTCAGCGGGGATACAGTAAATCTGAAGTGAAGCATCGGAATCTATAACTAGAGTCACAGGAATGGTTCAAAACATAGATAGTAGGAAGAGTCAGTCTTCTTGTACTTAAGGCGGCATTGTGCCTTTTCTATTTAATTCCGATGCAATTTCTGTGTTTCATCGTCAATAAGAAGGTCCAAGGGATACAGTAAACCTGAGGTGAAGCATCAGAATGTATAACTAGTGTCACAGGAATGTTTGAAACAGTCAGTAAGAAGAGTCAGTTTTTTTTGTACTTAAGTCGGCATTGTGCCTTTTGTATTTAATTCTGATGCAATTTCTGTGTTTCATCGTCAATAAGAAGGTCCAAGAGATACAGTAAACGTGAAGTGAAGCATCGGAATCTATAACTAGTGTCACAGGAATGGTTCAAAACATAGACAGTAAGAACAGTCAGGTTTCTTGGACTTAAGTGGCATTGAGCCTTTTGTCTTTAATTCCGATTCAATTTCTGTGTTTCATAGTCAATAAGAAGGTCCAAGGGATACAGTAAACCTGAAGTGAAGCATCGGAATCTATAACTAGTGTCACAGGAATGGATCAAGATATAGTCAGTAAGAAGAGTCAGTCTTCTTGTAGTTAAGTCGGCATTGTGCTTTTCCATTTAATTCCGATGCAATTTCTGTGCTTCATCGTCAAAAAGAAGGTCAGAGGGATACAGTAAACCTGAAGTGAAGCATCGGAATCTATAACTAGTGTCACAGGAATGGTTCGAAACATAGACAGTAGGAAGAGTCAGTCTACTTGTACTTAAGTTGGCATAGTGCCTTTTGTGTTTAATTCCGATGCAATTTCTGTGTTTCATCGTCAATAAGAAGGTCTGAGGGATACAGTAATCCTGAAGTGAAGCATCGGAATCTATAACTAGTGTCACAGGAGTGGTTCAAACATAGTCAGTAAGAAGAGTCGGTCTTCTTGCACTTAAGCCGGCATTGTGTCTTTTGGATTTAATTCCGATGCAATTTCTGTGTTTCATCGTCAACAAGAAGGTCCAAGGGGATACAGTAAACCGGAAGTGGAGCATCTGAATCTATAACTAGTGTCACAGGGATGGTTCAAAGCATTGACAGTAAGAAGAGTCAGTCGTCTTGTACTTAAGTCGGCATTGTGCCCTTTTCAATTTAATTCGATGCAATTACTGTGTTTCATCGTCAAGAAGAAGGTCAGAGGGATACAGTAAACCTGAAGTGAAGCATCGGAATCTCTAACTAGTGTCACAGGAATGGTTCAACACATAGTCAGTAAGAAGAATCAGTCTTCATGTACTTAAGGTAGCATTGTGCCTTTTGTATTTAATTCCGATGCAATTTCTGTGTGTCATCGTCAATAACAAGGTATAAGGGATACAGTAAACCTGAAGTGAAGCATCAGAATGTGTAACTAGCGTCACAGGAGTGGTTCAAGGCATAGACACTAAGAAGAGTCAGTCTGCTTGTACTTAAGACGACATTGCGCATTTTCTATTTAATTCCGATGCAATTTCTGTGTTTCATCGTCAATAAGAAGGTCAGAGGGATACAGTAAACCTGAAGTGAGGCATCGGAATCTATAACTAGTGTCACAGGAATGGTTCACAACATAGACATTAAGAAGGGTCAGTCTTGTTGTACTAAAGACAGCATTGTGCATTTTCTGTTTAATTCCGATGCAATTTCTATGTTTCGTCGCCAATAAAAAGGTCCAAAGGATACAGCAAAACCTGAAGTGAAGCATCGGAATCCATAACTAGTGTCACAGGAATCGTTCAAAACATAGACAGTAGGAAGAGTCAGTCATCTTGTACTTAAGTCGGCTTTGTGCCTTTTGTATTTAGTTCCGATGCAATTCCTGTGTTTCATTGTCAATAAGAAGGTAATAGGAATACAGTAAACCTGAAGTGAAGCATCGGAAAC